>NC_091461.1:21926896-22226896 GCF_027789765.1 Dendropsophus ebraccatus | reverse complement strand
AAATATATATTTTTTATTAATAAAAAAAAATCCCCTCCCCTAATAAAAGTTTGAATTACCCCCTTTTTCCATTTTATAAATATAAATAAACATGTTTGCTATCGCCGCGTGCGTAATTGCCCGAACTATTAATTTATTTCATTCCTTATCCCTCACGGTAAATGGCGTAAGCACAAATAAATTCCAAAATTGCTCATTTTTGGTCGCATCAAATCCAGAAAAAATAAAAAGTGATCAAAAAGTCTCATATGCGCAAACAAGGTACCGATAGAAAGTAAAGGTCATGGCGCATAAAATGACACCTCACAGCCTCATAGACCAAAGGATAAAAGCGCTATAAGCCTGGGAATGGAGCGATTTTAAGGAACATTTTTTTTTTTTTTAAAAGGTTTTAATTTTAAATAAAATAAAAGTTATACCTGTTACATATCGTTGTAATCGTAACAATTTGAGGAACATGTATAACAAGTCAGTTTTACCCTAGAGCAAACAGCGTGAACATGAAACCTCCCTGAATAAAAAAAAAAGCTTTTTTTTTTTTTTCAATTTCACCACATTATAATTTTTTTCTGGTTTCACAGCGTAATTTATGCAAAAATTCAGCCTGTCATTGCAAAGTACAATTAGTGGCGCAAACAATAAGGGCTCATGTGGGGTTCTAGGTGAAAAAATGTAAGTGCTATGGCCTTTTAAGCACAAGGAGGAAAAAACGAAAGCGCAAAAATGGAAATTGTCTCTGTCCTTAAGGGGTTAATAGAAAAGAAATTCCCCATCTGGAGTTCCCCTTAAATAAGGAGTCAGAGGGAAGCAGCGGTGACATGGCAGACTTGACCAGGTAGCAGCGGATCAAAATGACAGGACTTTCAACCTGTACAGTATCAAGATGACAAAATCTTAGTAAGTGAGCTTGTCTTGCAAAACACTCTCAAAAAAAATTTTTTTTTGTAATCCAAGGAGAAGTAAATACACACACACACACACACACACACACACACACACACACACACATATATATATATATATATATATATATATATATATATATATATATATATATATATATATATATATACTCCAATCTTCCAGTCTTGCTCTTAGCTGAGAAGTGGATACAATTATACCCAGTCTAGACAATTCTTTGTGAGCTGCAACAATGCATCAGTATGAAGTCCTGACTGTTCACCAATAGACTAGACTGGATACAAATGTATCTACTTAGCAGCTAAGAGCAGGACTAGCTATATACCAGCAGGACCAGCTATATACCAGCAGGACCAGCTATATACAGGTTTCCAGACATGGATTATGAACAAGTGTTCACATTTACTGAGAGCAAACAAATGGTGAGGAACTGAAATGTAAAGTATATAGAAAGAACACAGATTAGGTTTTATTTGCTTTGACATTGTTTTAGTAACTACCTTTCTTCTTGTTTTATTAGTTTTGCACTGCTGTGCTGTTCTTTTGGGGGGTTTCTGGGCAGATTAGGGGTAGGTATTTATTATGGGGATTCAGATGTTGGGAGTTATGTTCTGTGGACACTGTCCCCTTTAAGCTGTGTATCAGTGCAGCTCAGATACGATCCCTATTCAGTGAGGACTGTTCTGCAATCTCTCCAAATACTGATCTGGCAGAGTAGCCCAAAACTGCTCTGCCCAATCATACAGAAAGCTGTACAGTTATAGCCGCACAGTGTTCTTTATTTCCTTGCTGCACTTATCTTAGTGCAAGGAGAAGACAGGAAGCTGAACCATCAGTGTTCAGCCTCCTGTTATATGCAGGAGAGGTGAGTAACTCATTAGACATTGGGTGGGTATTGTTTACTTTTCCATTGCTCTCCACCATAAACCTTTAAATGAACCATTTTACTGCTGTAGACCACTAGAGATCCTTAACCCCTTTAAGACCGAGCCATTTGATGCACAAAAGTCCAGGTCAAATTAATGCAATGTTCCTCCCTGCCTGCTAAGAGCCAGAGCGCTTTTATTTTTCAACCTACAGGGCTGGTTGGGGTGTCATTTTTTGCGCCATGATCTCTAGTTTTTATTAATATCATATTAGTGTAACAGAAAATTTTGATTGCTCTTTATTAATTTATTTGTGATTATATAATTTAATTAAATCAGCAATCCTGGTGCGTTTTTTTTCCTTCCATTTTTGCCGTTCACCGTGCGGGAACAATAATGTTATATTTTAATAGATTGGACAATTCCGCACGCTACGATATGTAATATGTTTATTTATTTTTATTTTTATAATGGGCAAGGGGGTCTTTTAAACTTTTATTGGGAGGGGGGTTATAAGGGTTTTTTTAATACTTGTATAAAAAAAATTTATTACGCTTTTTTTCCCCCACTTTTATCACTGTAAATAATGCAACCATTAGATTGCATATACTGATCTATGCTATGCCATAGCATTGCATAGATCAGTGTTATCAGCGATCTATGTATACAGCCTGCCTAAGAGCAGACTCTATACATGGATTGCCCACATGCTTGATCTGTCACTGAGCACCTTAAACGCTGTGATCACTGTAGATCACGGCGTTTAAGGGGTTAATGAGAGTCGGCTGCGGGATCACAGCTGACTCTCATTACCTGTGGCCCCGGACTTTGATGTGAGCGGGATTGCTATGCTCCTGCTCACATCATAAACCCTGTCAGTGTAGGAACGTATGTATACATTCCTACTGCACGGGGTATGTGCAGTAGGAACGTATATATACAGATTGCTGACGTGAAGGGGTTAAGGTGTACCTGTCATCATAAAAAAAACTTTTGACATGCCGTAGGGACATACAAAGAAACAGTGCAACAGCAACCTACAGGTGCAAGTGCTTACCCGTACATACTCCCCCCAGTGTACACACAATAAAAACCTGCTTTATAGATGTTAAAAAATGAGGATCTTAGCAAACTGTTTGATCAGAGTGCACCATGTCACCACCTTAAGGTGTCCTCAAAGACATGGTCCCTACTCTAGAGATTTGGCTCCTGTCTGCCCAGTTCTAGGCTTATTGTTAGCCCAGGAGAGGCCATTGCTAGAGTAGGGACACTTTAATGCTGTGACATAGTACACTCTGATCAAATAGTTTGCTAAGATCCTCATTTTTAAAAAATATCTATAGAGCTGGTTTTTATTGTGTGTACGCGGGGGGAGTATATACGGTAAGCACTTGTACCTGTAGGTTGTACCGATCGTCAGAACCAGCCTGGAGAAGACTGTGCTTAGCGTGAACTGTACTGTGTCACATGATCAGTGGGGCTTCTAATGTACATTGCATTATACATTAACTACTGTACACCAGCAAACATACTAGAATCAACCCCTTAGCTACTTTAGACCTTCAGATATACTCACATTACCCCTTCAATGACCTAGTTCACCACAGATACTGGAATCAAACCCTACACTGCCCTAGACTACTCTGTATACTTACATTAACCCCTTCAATGCCCTAAACTACCAGGCTATGGGCACTAGTGATATCCGTTGTGCTGTTTTAATCCTTCTTTTCTGGTGATGGCAAAAAGTAGTTCTGATTACATCGGTGTGAACAGAGCCTAAGATGAATATTTCAGATATATACTATGCTACAAATACTTTCAATGAGTTCCACTAGATGGCGATGTTCTCATCCACACTGGACTCCACTGGTGTATTGTAGCACTTGTCCACAATTGTCTCTGCTATGTTTCTTTATTATGTTAAAATACAGAACATGTCATTCCTGCTCATCATAGCCACTTAAGAATATAACAATGCAAAAATACTAAAGTATAAAGACAGAAGCGACCGTATTCTTCTGTAGCTCGGGCAGATACCGCACACAATGCCTTTATAACAAGGGCGAATATAAAACTATGTAGAATAGAGTCTGAAGTGCAGCAGCGCCGTGTATGCTGGGTACATTAGGAGAGAGGGCACAGCTCTTAGGAGTTAGATTGTTTTCTCTTTCCATAATAAATGAAACTTAGTAATACAATATATCTTATAAAGTGATGGGGACAGCTCCCACTCCTCCCTGCAGCCTGTGGATTATTCACAGACTCTCCGTACCCAAACCTTCAGTCCCCAAATCCAGCAAGAGAAACGCGTCAGACAGAAGACTGGGGGGGGGGGGGTTGTCACTGTCTCTCTATTTTTTTCTCTCTACCTCTGTCTTTGTCTTTTTATTCTTACTCCTATTCTCTTCCTTTCCTAAAGACTTATTCACTTGCATATTATCATTGGGCTTGCAACTTAGCTGAGTGGCTTTTCTTCTTTGGTGGTGTATTGTTGTTTAGGACTGGTTGCTGGCAGCCCATTGCATTGTTAATTGAAATGTATGCTGTGCCCACCACTGGTATATATCTGTTTAAAGTGTCACTGTTGGTTGCTTTTTTTTATTTTTATTTTGCAGAAATCAATAGTATAGGCGATTTTAAGAAACTTTGTAATTGGGTTTATTAGGCAAACATGGGGCGTAGCTAGGATTCATGGGGCCCCATAGCAAAAAACTGTATGGGGCCCCCCTCCCCTACACAGTATATATATATATATATATAATAATCGGTGATGTGGCCAAAAAAGAAATTCTCTTGTGGCCAGAGGCAAAATCACAACAGTCACTGTCAGAGGAGAAAGCCAATGTCTGCTTGTTCTGTCCATCCACTGTATTTAACTATAACAGCGTATTAGGAGCCTCATGGTTATATACATAGGTGCAGGAGCAGACTATCTTTTGCTTATCCCCTCATGTACTGCAGTTTGTAAGTGACCCCGGTTTTCTTACATGCTGCAACACAAAACAAGGGTTAATACTGAAGACAATTAGCTCTCTCCTTCACTTATAACCCCTGACCTCTGCAGGAGCTCAGAGAACAGAGGTCAGAGGTTATCAGAGTAGTGAGGCAGAGAACTAATTGTCTTTAGCAAATTAACCCTTTTTTTGTGTGGCAGCATGTAAGAGAACACTGGGTCACTTACACTCTGCAGTACATAAGGGGTTAAGCAAAAGGACACAGGAGGCTCTTATCTTCCCTGTGCATCTCCGGGCCCCCTTCTTTCACGGGCCCCATAGCAACCGCCTTCCCTACCTCTATGGTAGCTACGCCACTGTAGGCAAAAATGCCATTATCTGCATTCAAAAAGCCTTTCCCCAGGCCCCCCCCTCCCTTCTCTCTCTCATCCACTGCTCATTATCAGGAAATCACAATTCTTTTACAGCAGTCGAGCCCTGTCTTTTCTATGGAGAGGGGAGAGGGAGGAGGGAGATTAGTCAGCAGCAGAGAACAAAGGATTACACAGCGGGACCTATGTGAAAGCCGCTATTCAGGGGAGATAGCCCGGTGATGTAGCTGTAAATTAACTCTTTGTTGTCCTTTATTGGTGCCTCATCTCCCTCCACCCCTCCGCTCTCCATAAGAAAACCATAAAGACAGGGGGAGAGCTTCAAACTGCTTTTTCATGATAAAAATGCATTTTTTGGCTAATAAACCCAATTACAAAGTTTCTTAAAATCGCCTGTACTGTTTATTTCTGCAATAGTACAAAATATGTAAAAGACAGTGACACTTTAAGGTTTAAAGGAACCAATCACCACGATTGTGCTGGTACAGTTACCAGCTGCACAGTGTAGATCTACTGTGCAGCTCCCCGAGGCTACCAGCCACGTCTGCTTTACATTGGGGAAAAGGTAGTTTGGTTCCTACATGCGAGACCAGGAGAGGGGTGGCAACTAGTCATCTGGGCAGGAAGCCGTCTGTGACTAGTCACAGCTCTCTGCCTGTCAGTGCACAGCGCAAGAATGATTGACAGAGAGAGAGACCAGATTGGGACAGAAACGGTTTAATGACCTGAATAGAACAACTCCGTCCAGACACTAAAGAGGCCCCTCTCCCAGCGCAGCTCCAGTGAATGGCCGATGGTGTAATATATAGGATTGGGGTCCACCAAAGCAAGACATAGGGACATATGTTTGGCCACTCACTGTCTCTTTATCTGTATACAAGATGTGCTTCTTTTATTCACAGGGAAAGCCGAGAATGTCAATGTTCTCCTTAACCTTTCTATTCACTTACTTGGAAGAATTTCCCGGCTTGGTGCATTTTATTTATGTGGATCGCACAGTGGGACAAATGTTCGCCCCTTCCATGAACATGGACGATAAATCTACCACAGAGCTGGGGAACAGCCTATTGGCGAATTTCATAAAAAACAAGGTATTTTCAGTGCAGGCATCCAGCGTGGCTAATGTGCTTAGTGAGCAGCAGTAACAGATGAGTCTGCAGATCCTCAAAGAAAACAGCGCCACAAAGAACAGAGTACTTTTCAATTGTGTAAGTGCACGAGGGGGTCAGGCCGAATCATGGGCCATACCGACGGAGGGCATTCTACAGCATGCTGATGTACTGTAGAACTGCAACTCCCAGCATACACCATGTGGCACTCCGGATGCTGTGGAACTACAACTCCCAGCATGCAACCTGTGGCACTCCTGATACTATGGAACTGCAACTCCCAGCATTCATCCTGTGGCTGTGCATGGCATGCTTGGAGTCCCAGTTTTGAGGACTACTCCTTACAGACCACTAGTATGGCTGTGCAGCAATTTTTCTTCATGCTATATCTGATGACCAAGGTATCAAACTCATAACCCTTCAGCTATTGCAAAACTACAATTCCCATCATGCCTGGACAGCCAAAGCTTTAGCTGCCCGGGCATGATGGGAATTGTAGTTTGTGGCACCCCTGATGTTGCACAAAGAGAAATCAATGCAAAGTTGGCTGATCCTTGTGCGGATCTACATCGACCTCAGATCCTTTTTATAAAATATACATTGCATTTGCTGCAGGCAGAGCGGTGCCATGTGATTATACGGTAAATCTGCGACGCGTGGCCGTACATTACAGGCGTAATCTCCACAAGCAGGTGTTTGTACAAAAATAAACTCTAATTGATTGTTAATTTGTAGGAAATTTGCATTAGAAACGTATTAAATTCAAGAGCTTTGGAGATTAAACTTGTAGGAAACTTTGTCTTGTTTGATAATTTCCATAACAAATCCCTGTTTATGTAGCGTCCTATGTTACGGATATTACTCTGCTGTTTCCGATGATATGAGACCACCACCATTAAAAGGGTACTTTGGAGAATTTCTTTTGTTTTTTGGCAAATCAACTGGTGTCAGAAAGTTATACAAATTTGAAAATCTTAAGTCTTCCAGTACTTATCAGCTGCTGTATGTCCTGCAGGAAGTGGTGTATTCTTTCCAGTCTGCTGCCACCTCTGTCCATGTTAGGAACTGTCCAGGAAAAGTTTTCTATGGGGATTTGCTACTGCTCTGGACAGGAGGTGGCAGCAGAGAGCGCTGTGTCAGGCTGGAAAGAATACATCACTTCCTGCAGCACATACATCGGCTGAAGTCTTGAGATTTTTAAATAAAAGTATTTTACAAATCTGTATAACTTTTCTGACACCAGTTGATTTGAAAGTCATTTTTTTCTCCTAAGTACCCCTTTAAAAGCAGCTGGGGTATTCTTTCCAGTCTGACACAGTGCTCACTATGTATGGTGGCCTACTGTATATCATAGCCTTCTGCTACACACACCAGGGAGTACAGCCAATATATATGTGTATATATATATATAAATATATATATATATATGTATATATGTGTGTGTGTATATTTATATATATATATATATATATATATATATATATATATATATATATATATGTATATATATATATATGTATATGTAAAGTATATCTTTGACCTATATGTGACCGGTGGTGTATACTGACGACCTCTTGCATTGCTTCTCCTCTTAGGTGTGGTTTCTGATCGGTTTGTCTCGTCGCTACCTTCAGAAAGGCTACACAACCCTGACATTCCGAGATGGGGATTATTATTGCTGCTATTTCCTGTGGTTTGAGAACGAAGCTGTGAGTTGCTCTTCATGTACTTTATCACTTGGTCGGCTTCCTCTGTGCTTGGATGCAGAATGAGTCACATACCGTGTTAATCACAGTGTTAATTTTTCTAGTTAGTGATTCTGCAAAAACCTGACAACTGAAGTCTGTATGATAGATCACCATGTGGAGGGGGTAGATGTCTGAGACCAGAGACAGGAGCTCATAGGGAGGCAGGTGATATGCTGTGACCACCCACCTTATTTATAATAGTGTAGAGTCAGCCATAGGTAAGATGTGTGTCCAGTGGTCACTTTCTAATCATTTGGAAAATTCTGTGCCAGAAAAGTATGTGCCCCCTTTGCTATTAAATGGGTACTCAGGCGAAAATCTTTTTCTTTTAAATCAACTGGTTTCAGAAAGTTATATAGATTTGTAATTTACTTCTATTTAAAAATCTCAAGTCTTCACAAACTTATCAGCAGCTGTATGTCCTGCAGGAAGTGATGTATTCTTTCCAGTCTGACACAGTGCTCTCTGCTGCCACCTCTGTCCATATTAGGAACTGTCCAGAGCAGTAGCAAATCCCCATAGAAACCTCTCCTGCTCTGGACAGTTCCTGACATGGACAGAGGTGGCAGCAGAGAGCACTGTGTTAGACTGAAAAGAAAACAATATTTCCTGCAAGACAAACAGCAGCTGATAAGTATGGGAAGACTTAAGATTTTTAAGTAGAAGTAAATTAAAAATCTATATAACTTTCTGAAATCAGATGATTTGAAAGAAAATGTGTATCGCTGGACAACCCCTTTAACAGTCATGTCAGTAGCATGGGACTTGGGGTCCTCTACAGCACTGTGTGTATGTCATTTTTGCAGTAGTACTGTATTTACATCTCACAACCCTTTAGACACTATGCATAGGGGGAGATTTATCAAACATGGTGTAAGTGAAACTGGCTCAGTTGCCCCTAGCAACCAATCAGATTCCACCTTTCATTTTACAAAGAGTCTGTGAGGAATGAAAGGTGGAATCTGATTGGTTGCTAGGGGCAACTGAGCCAGTTTCACTTTACACCATGTTTGATAACTCTGCCCCTATATACTCTGGTAACTTTCTGAACAGCAAATGTGCCAGTCCACGTCAAAGCTACATCATCACATGTGCATTGTATTGGTCCCTTACAGTATATATCTGGCTCACTTGTCTTTCTTCTTCATATAACAGGGTGATAAACTGGAAGCCATTGACATACCGGTACTGGGAGATGACTCTGCTCCCATAGGAATGCTAGCCGGAGAATATTATAGGTAATCAGAGAGAGATTTTTTTTTTTCTTGACTTCTCTCTTTGCAAGTCTTCTACTTAGGCTAGGTTCACACTGCATTTTCAGCATCTGTTTAACGGATCCGTTTTTTGCAAAAAACAGATTGCAAAAAAAACGGATGCATTTGTGTGCATCCGTTTTTGATCTGTTTTTCTATTGACTTCCATTATAAAAAAAAAGGATCAAAACGGATGCGTTTTTTTTTTGACGCACAGTAAAGTACTGTTGACACTACTTTTTTGACCGTTAAAAAAAACGGATCCGTTAAACGGATGCTGAAAACGCAGTCTGAACCTAGCCTTAGGGTACAAACCCACTTGACGTATTTTCTGCGTGAATCAGTCTTAGAAATAAGCAGGCAAAACGCAGGTTGGCTTTATACAATTGTTCTGTGTTAAAATACGCAGTTGCGTATTTTTGAAGCATGAAGCTACATGCGTTTTTTGCACAGGTTGTTAACAACTGATGCTTTGCTAACAACAAGCTTCACGCTTCAAAAATACGCAATTGCGTATTTTAATGCTGAACAGTCGTATAAGGCCAACCTGCGTTTTGCCTGCTTATTTTTAAGACTGATTCACGCAGCAAATACGTCTAGTGGGTTTGTACCCTTAGTCTATATCAAGTTTAGAGCTTCAGACTTTGACAAATAGCCTATATGCTGCAAAAATGCGACACAAATGCCACGTGTGAACACAGCCTTGAGATGTTCTGCTTTGGGTGAGAAACTGTCATGAGTGCTATGGGAGGGAAGTAGGCAAGGTGGGAGGACTGAAGGAAAGCAATGCACCCTGGGTCTTGAGAAGATGGTGCGTTGTTGCAAAGAAGAGTGAGAAGCTATAGATAATACTCATTTTGTACTTTTTCCATTTCCTGTCAGTTGTAAATCATATATAACTACGCTGGAGCGAGTACTATTAGTTCTAACATTATATTAGTCGGTTGGGGCGATATGGACCAAGCTCTTCCGACCTCCTAGCTTGTATGGATGTCATACAGGAGGATGCTTCTTGGATTCTCTTCCTCTGTAATGTCGGTGGCAGGCTTCCTAGTCACCTTTATGTATATTTACTGCTTCAGGGGAAAACACTCGCAGATTGTGTGAAGTGCTCCGGTGAGATTTCACATTATCGTTTTTCTATCCAACAATTGGTTTAAATGTTAATGAGATGCAAAGAGGTTTTCTGTATCTCGCTTCACTAACTGAAGGAAAAGAGTCCCGGTATTCTCCACACCGACCAGACATTCTAGAATAAGAAGGAAGGATCGTTCTGTATACAGCTGACAATACCTTAATATATCCAGCCGATTTACTGTTGGACCCTTCTCTGTATCTTCATATTGTAATGACAGCTGAGCTCAAGAGCTAAAGTTTTTCCAACCCATCAGGACAGCCCCTGCCTATATGCCATGTAAGAACATACAGATGTCACAGATCGCCACCTATGTGCCAGAGACGACTGGCAGACAGCTGATCCCACAGTAGGAGCTGTCATGTATTCATATGAATGGCTGCATGTAATACTACGTTTGCCCTATAGGGGCAGCTGTAGGTAAAATGTGTGGCTGACAGCAGTTTTGCAGGAAATCCACAGAGATCAGCTGATCGCTATGAGTCTCCTTCACTTTCTGTCTTGGCTACTAGAGGCGACATTGCTAACAACAATGTGTGATTACAGGGGATGGATACTAAGGGGAGGGGATATGTATTATTTATTTTGCACCATTATTTTGGTAGAAAAGGTTTTTGCATGTAGCGTATTATTATTATTTTAATATATAATATATTAATTAATATTATTTTTTGCAGCAGTTATCAAGCCGTTTGCTCTCTGTTTGAGCAGTTTTCGCCGGCTGTGTCATTTTTGAATTCTTTCATTCGGAGGGGGCGTGAGTTTATGTTAGCTCCTTTTTTTTTTAGCCAGATTTATCATGTGTGATTTTTGCACAAAAATAATTGTAGAACAGCCAAATTCTGCTGTAGTTTTTTTAGCCTTTTTTGTTATAGCCAGAAGAAAAAAAAATGGCCAATATTTATCAGGACCTGTGCTTCTAATGATAATTAGAGATTTTTGTGCAACATGAAAAAAAGTGCAAGCGCATATGATGTATGATATATACCGTTTGATCAATGAAACCCCCACCAATCATGACAACGAGGGTTTTGTTTGACAACAAAAGTAGTTGGGCATGTATGTTACTAATCATTGTCTATGGGATTGACAGGTCATCACATATGGCGCTTGGCTACCTCCAGCAGTCTCACTGCACATGCAAATATGGGACAGGCCACCCTATTGTGGTACTCGACCGGTCACGTACTAAGGTGTTACTGGTGACACCACTTCTGTGGTGGTTGGTCGGTTCTGTTGTACAGCTCAGCCATGGGTGGTAATGTTGTGATGCCAGTACTAGCCCAGCACACGAGTGTAATGTTGGTACCTGCTTTTATGTTGTGGCTGGCTGTACTCCCCTGAAATGGTCGGTGACCTGCCGGGCTGTGATGGGTCTCTTGGGCTCTTGTCACAGTAGTCCTGAGTGGCAAATGACCCACCCAGACAATCGGTACCGCCACCCACAGAAAGAGGAAAAAAAGACCCAAGGTGTGTAGTGGATGTGTATAGGTGCTGGTGCAGAGGAAGAGATGACTGAGTCCCAGTGAATAAATAGAACAGCTTTACTGTACAGTCTCTTGAGAATACAGAACACTTTGGCAGTAGATAAATAATCTTGGTACAGACTTAAGTGCTTAACTTGGTTTGTTCTGCGGAGATACTTGGAAGTGTTGAATATAATAGAGGTAGTTATAGCGGTGCTTGTAGAGTTTAGAGTAGAGTGAAGCAGTGTAGAGGAGAGGAGTTTGTCAAGGTAGTCCCTACCCAAAGTAGTATTGTGCTCTGCCGGGACTTGAGAGAAATACTTGAGATTTGAGAGTAAGAAGTTAACTTGTACCTGTGTTTAGACTAGTGTCTGACCACCTTCTGCCCTACTGTGTCGAGTTCCCCGTCCTAATGGCTTCATCCAGGTAACCACGGCTAAGTGTCTGAGGTTCGCCGGAGTCACCTGCACTGCAAGATAGGATACGTAGACCCTCTGGTAGCTTTGTCCTATCCAGGCTAGTTCCTCTTGTAGCTTAGAATACTGCCCTGCACTTCTTAGAGTGGTTCTCGGCATGGCCTGGGTTTATCCTCTACTTGTCCTCCTTGTAGTGTCTAGCACTGCATAGTGGATATAGATAGACTTTAAGAACTGAGTGTCTCTGGTTGCTTCATACATGTCTTGACCCACTAACACAATAGACGGTCCCGGACAGGGGTCCTGGCAAAACCAGGCCCTGGCTTGGCTACAGCAGGGACATCTGCTCTGTGTGTCCTCCTTCCACGAGAATCTGTGTAAGACGCTACACTTCCTCCCACCAAGTGACTAATTCCTAATTTGAATATGTAAAAGACCCTGTGAGTGGTGGAAAAGAATGTGTGCAAAGGAAAAAAGAGAAAGGATAGGTCAGGATAGGTCAGAAAAGTAGAGTAACCCTTTGCTTACTTCAGCTGTGCAATAGGACAGAGCATTCATAGAACACACTGACATCTAGTGGTGAAATACTGCCTCCAGTGCTTCATCCCCGGCTGGTGCTCAGTAATAGAACTGGACCATACGCGGGAACCGGGCTGCGGTTCAAAAAAAGGACTGTCGCACCGGCATCCCCACGCCGGCATGGGTCTATCCATGTAAAAATCACAAAAGCGATGTACCGGTGGTACATTCGTTTTAAAATGCTGAACCTTGTTGCACCCCTATTAGATTGATTGCTTTATATACAGTTAAACATGATATGGGCAGTGTCTTGTAATGTACACATGTATCAGAGTGCCAGTTAAAATTAATTTTTAAAATCACTTTTTTTCTTTCAATGTTTAAAATTTGGGAACTTTGTACGTCGACTCTACATTCATTTTTTTTCTGTTGTTGCCTAGGAAATTACATCGATATTACAGCAAAAACCACCAGACAGAGCTAGTGAAGTGCTATGAGCTTCTGACCCTGCACCTGGGCATCATCCCGCCAGAGTTCATCATTCAGCAGTGCCGGGACCTGGCTCGTAAGCTGTGGGAGCCTTCTCGTCTACCACTCCTGTAGAGAGAAGCCGCAGCCAAGGAGGAACTGTCTCACTGGCTGCCATCCTCGCCCTATTCCTTACCGTTACACATGTGTACTCTGTACTATACTGTACTGAAAGTTAATAGGAAGTGCTTGGTATTTGGCACCTGTTAGTCAGAGGGGTTGTGTGAAGTTAGAAATCTAATCTTTTTTTTTTCCTTTTAGAAACAGCGCCACCCTCGTTCATAGGCCATGTCTGTTGTTGCATCATTCAATGGGATGGAGTTGAGCTGTAATACCAGACACAACCCATGGAGAGCAGTGGCTCAGTTTTAGGGAAACTGGTCCTTTATTCTTGGGCAACCACTTTAATGTTTCAGATAAAGAAGAAACAAATTAAGAACAGACAAATCAGTGCACTGACTACAAGTTCCCTGGGAACCACTCATATCATGGAGTCATAATATATATTTATTACATAGGTGAATACATACCTAGAAAGATATATTGTCCATGAGTCTGGGACAGCTGGGTGACAACCTCAGCCATATTGGTCACCTAGCTTTTGCACACCCCTATTTTGTGCAGGTATATACAATCATGTTTTAGATTACAACATAGCCTGGAAGTGTTATAGTCAGTACACTGGGAAAGCTGAGTGACAATATGGCTGCCATTACAGCCGTCATATAGGTTGTCCCCAGCCTTACCAGATTCCTGGAAAAATAGGGAATACATCACTACTTCAGGAGTCTTAAGAAAGCTGGGTGATGGACCCTATGAGAGTAGTACTAAAAGCCATACTGGATAGCAGCCAGCTTATTCGGTATTATGCTGTAGTAGAACGTTACATATGGGCGACTCAAGGACCTCTAGTTACTAATGAATGGATATTCCTGAATAGCTGTATGATACACAATGACTGTAAAATGTTCTATGTGCTGTGGGCGGATTGTGAGAATAATGTATACTGTAACCTGCCACAGGAAATAATAAAGAGATAAGCAGATACAATGCATAGTCTATGGGTTCCTGTTTTTTTTAACGCTTTTATCATCTTGGATTTATCGTGATGGGATTCAAGGCTAAATCGTGAAGTCTTTGTTAGGATGTGTGCGCACGCAAGTATTTAACACACAGACCTTGTGTGGGGAGTAATAATACTATTATCCTGCTTACAAATTACCAAATGGTGAGTAAATTTCCCATACACTGAAAGGAAAATAAAACTTGACCTAAACTTCTATGAACAAAAGACAATTAGAGCAGGACAGGCTATGAGCTAGGAATGTTCTTATTTACAGACAGTAACCTAATACAGTGGTACCTTGGTTTAAGAGTAACTTGGTTTAAGAGCGTTTTGGTTTAAGAGCTCACAGTTTTTCAAAATTGTGACTTGGTTTAAGAGCATTGCTTTGGTGTAAGAGCTCCCTGGACTGGGTGGGAGCGGGGGAGGGACATGGCCTGCATAGCGGGGTCTACAGCTCTGTACTCTGACCCAGGAAGTCTCCCTCACCTTCCAAATCATAGCAGATCCACTTCAGGCTGGGACTCACATCAGAGGACAGGACTGTGGAGGTAATATCTCCATAGCTGTAACCCCTTTCTCCCCAGACAGAGAGTGCTGCATTACTGTATGTGCCCATATCTGCCCTGCTTATTCCTTCATGCTCTCTGTCAGTCCTTGTGTTTCCCATCCTCTCCATTACTGTACAGTAACTTATAATATTACAAATTCTGCTGTTTCTGAATGTTTGTTTCATCTGTTTTACATGTTATTCAGAATAATAAATCATTATTTTTGGGGTGTGGAACCAATTGTCTGCATTTCTATGATTTCTTATGGGAAAATTTGCTTTGGTTTAAACTTGAAATACAGTTTCATTCCCAAATTTGCAGAATAGTAATTGAGACATATTTATTTCTCTGCGGCCAAAAGAATACAATGTTCCTTGCTCAACAAGGAGGTGTGCATTATTGGAAAAAGGATGTCGTGTTCCACAATGTTGGCACTTTACCGTTGCTTAAAGTAAGCTGACTGATAGTTGGTGTCAACTTAAAGTAGACAGTGAGCTGCTTCCTTCTGTGTGTGAGCTTTTCTCTCCATCTAATCCTCCTCCCCCCTCGCTTCTGAGACGGCTGATGTTAACAAGTCCCTATCTGTAACTTTGTAGCAACTTTGTAATGCTGGCAGGGATAATGGCAGTGAGTTTAACAGCAACTTAACCTTACATTAACCCCTTCTGGCATTACAAAAAAGCTACAGTTGCAGATAAAGCCAGCCAGGGACTTTTTTTTTTTTTTTTTTTTTACATTAACCATCTTGGAAGAGAGGGGGGAGATGAAGAGGAAAGAATGGACTGAATGGACTGATTTTTAGTCCCACCATGGGCAGCAACATATGAAAATTTATGTTTGAGTGGAATATCCCTTTAAGGATAGGTTTTCACATATGTGTTCGGAACACTATGGTAATCCCATTCTTCCCCAATGACCACAGGAAAATAATGCAGTACTCCAAGAAATGTAACAAACCATCCTGAACTTAAAGGTGAAGCTTCATCCAAAGACTAAACAAAAAGAACTCCCAGCTCTCGAGTAAGTTCAAGTGTGAATGATTCACCTATGCTCCTAAGCAATAAGCAACAATAGGATCCTTCTCAAGAAAACCTAGTGATAGTAATCATACCTGTCCTAAGAATGAAGATCTGTACGCCTGAGGCCATCCTCCATGTGAGCACCGAAACAAGCTATGATTACTATCTCTCACACTGTCGCCTCTTTGTTATTCCCTTGTGATCTTTTACTGTACTGCATTAACATGTCATCATATCTATATAATGACAATCTCTCTTTACATTCTTTGTTAGAGTTAAAGGGGTTTTCCAGTGAATAAAAAATATATATATATTTTTTTTTACAGTTCTGTAATAAAGTTCAGCAGTAAGGGGCTCTTCTTCTCCTACCAGTGACTGTGTCAGAAACTGCAGGGCTGCAAAAGCCTCTATCTTTGCACAGTTACATATTGCTTCATGCAGCCCTAGTGATACTGAGCCTTCCCTGATGTCGATTCTATTGCATGTTAGCATTATAATAGACCTTGTACTTGGGGAAGCAGCCTGGCCCAGTGTAGATGAGCAAGCAGGGATAGTTGTCAATCATGGCTTGCTCTGCTATACTGTGCTGTAAGGCCTTATTCACACATCCCCTAAAGAGTTGTCCGTAATTGCAGATCCGTAATTACAGTTCAACTTAGAGCTCATTGATTTCTATTGGGCTATTCACGCAGTCCGTTTTAATTTTGATCCGCAATCCGTTCCGTGCGGTACGGATTACCAATAGTAGTCTTTGGCATTCGTCCATAAAAAACATGGATCAAATCTATGCAAACTAGTACTGTTCACATTTAATGGAAATGGATGCAATTACGGATGCAAATACTGATGAGTTTCCACGGATCATGGAGAAAAAATAGGCCTCATTCACATGTTCAGTGATTTTTCTGGGCCGCAAAACGGTATAAATTTATGCGTATTGCATCCGTTTCTGTTTTCCGTAAAATGTGAATAGTACTAGTTTTCATATATTTGATCCATGTCTTACGGACGTCATGGCTGTGACATCCGTAACAAATACTGATCCCGTAGACTTCTATTGGTAATGAGTACCGCAATCACAATCCACACAAAAGCATGTACGACATTGGGTTAGGGCTCCTCTGGCAAACTCCATTACTTACATCATTCTGTTCAGCCGTTCTCCTAATATGCAGGAGAATAGGATTCGTGTCACACCTCTCCCCGCCCTGCAGCTGCTGATTCATAGTTGAATGCCTATACACAGCATGGATAGATAACTGCCAGTCAGTGGCTGGTGGGCGGAGTTTGCTGGAGCTCATGAATATCCTGGACTACTGTTCACACACATAATGGAGAGAGCTACTTTTTGTCCATGTTATTTAGGAGGATATCCCTGAATGAGCAGCACAGAACTATGTTACTGACACATCATTCTGTTTAGCTTTTCTACCACTATATGCTACGCTTAAATAGGACAGCATAAACCTACTGACAGAGTCTCTTCAACCCTTAGATGACCTATGCCGTACCTATATGCCAGAATTTGCTACAGTGCTATGAGGCGGCTCAGCAGCATTCAAGTATAAGTGACACAAGCAGCTCCTGTCGCTTAACAATCAGGACCCACACAGTTGGAGGAGTTATACTTACCTCCGTGCAGTCTGATCGGCGATCTTCTCTGAGGCAGGCTCTATGACATAATTGTGTCTGGACAGCCAAAGCCATATCTTTAGCTCTCCAGGCATGATGGGAATTGTAGTTTTGCAAAAGCTGGAGTGTCGCAAATTTGCCATCACTGCCTTATAGGGTCTCCACTAGCATATAAATGAACAAAGTATTGTCTGCAGGAATCTTACAGTCTCTGCGTTATAATCGACTGGACGTTGGGATTTATTTATTGGGTTTTATTTAAAGCGACTCTGTACCCACACTCTGCCCCCCCCCCCCCCCCTTCCCCAAAACCACTTGTACCTTCGGATAGCTGCTTTTAATCCAAGATCTGTCCTGGGGTCTGTTCGGCAGGTGATGCAGTTATTGTCCTAAAAAAACAACTTTTAAACTTGCAGCCCTGTGTCAAATTGGAGTGGTCTAGAGTGTCTGTGCCCTGGGCCTCACCGCCCCTCCATTCCTTCTTTCCACCCTCTTCATTATTAAGAATGCCCCTGGCAGTATTTCTCCTAATCATCACTTGTCTGAACACTGCACATGTGCTTCAACAATCCAACACCTGTGCAGTGTTCAGTAATTAGGAGAAATCCTGCCCAGGGGCATTCCTAATGATAAAGAGGGCGGGGAGGAGGGACGGAGAGGCGGTGCAGGTCTAGGGCACAGACACTTTAGTCCACTTCTATTTGGCACGGGGCTGCAAGTTTAAAAGTTGGGGTTTTTTTGGACAATAAGTGCATCATCTGCCAAACGGACCCCCGGACAGATCTTGGATTAAAAGCAGCTATCTCACGGTACAAGCAGTTTGGGGAGGGGCAGATTGTTGGTACAGAGTCGCTTTAAGCTTTTCCCTATTCACAATTTTTTTTTTCATTCAATACAAGCTTTTCAAGATTCCTAGAAAACCTGTGGCATCCCCTTCCAGCCCAGCCTTCTTTTCTGAGACCTGCCTACACCATGATAACATGCTGGCTTGTACTTTCTGCACAGAGGATCCTATTGCTGGGAAAAAAAAGGTTAATACTAAAGCAAACCTCAAAGTCCACTCTCCAGCGAGTACAACGTGAACAGCTCGGAGCCACAATCCTTCTTCCCTGATGCCTGCAATGAGCTTACAATGTCTGAAACAAATCAGAGCTTACTCCAAAACTTCAGCCAAGCCGAAGCTGAAATATGACGCTGTGATCATTGGAGGAGGTAATGCTGCCTGTAGCTTGGCACTAGTATCACTAACGTTAGCTGTGGCGTGTACTGTAGTCTGTATGAACAGCATGACATGAGGTCCATATGTGGATAGGATGTTGCGAATGAGGAATAATGTTAATATTTAGTATGCAAAAATGTGATCCTGCCCAATCTCTATGAAAGGATCAGGATTTGTTTTCCTTAGGAGAGGCCCCTTCAAGGAAGAGCATCTATAAGGAGGCCCCTAAAGGAAAGGTCTGTGAATGCAGTCACTGAAAGAACGACTGTCAGCACATGATATGCACATGGTAGCCCCCACAATATGGTGAGCCCAGTCATAAGTGTGACTAGAACAAGATGTATAACAAATTACTTTGATAGGGATCAAATAATATAACTCTACAGGAACAAATCTGCAAAAAAATTCCAATGATATTGGAATAGTTCATACTATTACTGAACAAAATGCACTGTACAAATACCAATAATACCAATGGCAACACCATGCAAGGCCCAAAGAATGCCCACCATCACCATTACTACTAGAGAGTGACTAAGTAATATTACTATACTGTTACTAAATAAAAAATCACTATACAAAGGCCAATATTACCAGCACCATTTGCTAGGACTGCTGTAAAGTTTTTGCTACCTGCCAGGACTTGTCCCCAGCTGTCCATGCCCCCCTCTGCTACACAGACTGCTCCCCATTACCCCCTTTTCACTTATACTACATATACTGCTCTTCATGTTCTCTCCTCTCTCACAAATTGCTCTCTATGTATTCTGTTGAAACCCTACTGCTCCCATGCCTTCCTGTCTTTCACAGACTGCTTGTTTTGGTCCTACCTTTAGACTTCTCCATGTGGTCCAGCTCTCAGAGAGCTTCATTTACACTTAGAAAGCCACCACCTGTAAACCGGCCTCATCCCTGTGCCCCCTCTCTAACATTACCAGGTATCCCATTTTACACATTCTGCTTCCCATGCCCTCTCTCACAGACTGCTTCCAATACTATCTGTTACAAAGACAGCTTTCCATGGCTCTCCTAAGACTTTTCTTACCTGGTCTTCTCTCACAGAAAGCTCCTTGTGGCTCTTCTATTTAGACTGATCCCCACTCTACATAGACTGCTCCATATGCCCCTTCTTACATATCAGATTATTGTATCTTAAATGATTACTATATACTAGGATAATAGAACAGGGTTACACATTTGATCCATCAATGAAGTGACCAGCATAAAACCTATTACCTAAAAATGCAGTGATTCGTGTCAGTGTTTTATTGCTCCTTTTACTATACGAGGCTGTAGCCATTCTATCTGCCCATCATAGCGGTTGTAATTCTCCAGAACACTATATGGGATCCTGTCAGTGCCGATTTGGAATGCAGAATTGTTACCAAAATAGAAGAACAAATGGCTTTACCATCACCATAGGATATGGGCAGGGGCGTAGCTGAAGGCTGATGGGCCCTGGTGCAAAACTTTAGCTTGGGGCCCCCCCATCTCCCCCCGATCAGGCAAAGTCCTATCTAACGTTATATCCAATTACTCTAATGTGCCACCATGTTCTAATGCCCTGTCACTGCCTCCACCTCATGTACTGCACTACTGCCCCCTATAATGAATGGACTGTACTGTGTCATTGTCTAATCATTGTATTCCAATCTTTGACTCTACAGCTGAAAAACTACAACTCTCATCATGAACTGCCAGTTGGAAACGATGGGGGTTGTAGTGCTGCAGATCAGAGTACAGATCATGTAGTAGATGTCCCCTGCAGTCCTATGTAACACCACAGATAACACAGTGATATCTCTGAGTACAGATAATGTAGATGCAGCACAAGCTGGAGCTCAACGTGGTAAAGATACGGCCATAGGACATAGCTTGGGCCGCCAAGGCAGATGTCTGGAGGAGGGGGCGCTGGTACTTGCTGTCATCTGATTAGGTAAGAGGCCCAATCAGATGACAGCATGTGCCAGCGGGCGCAGGGGGACAGATTAGCGCAGTGCTTCCCAACCTTTTCCACCTCGGGGCGCCCCTACTAAATGATGTTCTACAAAATAAGAAAACCGTCATACAGTGACTCACCGGTGATGTCTTCTTTGATCTGAGGCGTCACTTTCCCTTTTCCTCTCCATCCGGCCCAGTCCTCCAAGATGATTCCTTCCAGACACGTTTCATCCCCTTAGAACCTGCGAGACAAACAATTTAGGCTCCGCACATTTCTAGCAACTTCCTTCCCTTCCTCCCTCCTGTCGGCTCCCATAGTAACTGCACTGTTTGGTGTAATGTGCAGTAAAGTGAGTAGGAATGTGGGATGCCCCCTGTATGTAGGATTCCCTGCTGTGCCCCCATGAGCTAATAATGCTTCCAGAGGTGCCCCCATACAATAATAATGCCCCCAGAGGTGCCCTCATGAGCTAATTATGCCCCAGAGGTGCCCCCATGAACAAATAATGGCCCCAGAGGTGCCCTCATGAGCTAATAATGCCCCCAGAGGTGCCCTCATGAGCTAATAATGCCCCCAGATGTGCCCCCATGGACTAATAATGCCCCCAGAGGTGCCCCCATGAACTAATAATGCCCCCAGAGGTGCCCCCATCAACTAATAATGCCCCCAGAGGTGCCCCTATGAGCTAATAATGCCCCCAGAGGTGCCCCCATGAGCTAATAATGCCCCCAGAGGTGGCCCCCCATGAGGTAATAATGCCCCCAGAGGTGCCCCCATGAACTAATAATGCCCCCAGAGGTTCCCCCATGAACTAATAATGCCTCCAGAGGTGCCCCCATGAGCTAATAATGCCCCCAGAGGTGCCCCCATGAACTAATAATGCCCCCGGAGGTGCCCCCATATACTAATAATGCCCCCAGAGGTGCCCCCATACAATAATAATGCCCCCAGATGTTCCCCCATATACTAATAATGCCCCCACAGGTGCCCCCATATACTAATAATGCCCCCAGAGGTGCCCCCATACAATAATAATGCCCCCAGAGGTGCCCCCATACAATAATAATGCCCCCAGAGGTGCCCCCATATACTAATAATGCCCCCAGAGGTGCCCCCATACAATAATAATGCCCCCAGAGGTGCCCCTATATACCAATAATGCCCCCAGAGGTGCCCGCATATACTAATAATGCCCCCAGAGGTGCCCCCAAGAACTAATAATGCCCCCAGAGGTGCCCCCATACAATAATAATGCCCCTAGAGGTGCCCCCATATACTAATAATGCCCTCAGAGGTGCCCCCATATACTAATAATGCCCCCAGAGGTGCCCCCAAGAACTAATAATGCCCCCAGAGGTGCCCCCATACAATAATAATGCCCCTAGAGGTGCCCCCATATACTAATAATGCCCTCAGAGGTGCCCCCATATACTAATAATGCCCCCAGAGGTGCCCCCATATACTAATAATGCCCCCAGAGGTGGCCCTAAAAAAACAAACATCCTACTCACCTAATCGGCGCTGTGTAGCTGCAGGCAGCAGCTCTCCTCCTCCTCTTCGGGCTCCATCTTGCGAGCCACAGGGACAGGACTTCCGGCAGACGTGATGACGTCACATCCTCACGCCTGCCGGAGAGGTCGCGGCCCGGCCTCCCATAGGCTGCTGGTATGAAGTGCCGGCAGCCTATGGGAGAGAATACAGGAGGAGGATGCTGACAGGTCCTTCTCCTGTATTCTGATCGCTTTAATGTTCCGCCCGCTCACTGTGCGGGCGGAACATCAAAGCGATCTGTGCATCCCGAGAAGCTGCGCGGCCGCAGCTTCTCGGGATGCTTAAAGTGACACTGTCACAAGTGGCAAGGGGGGCCGTGCGGGCCCCCCTAGCGTAGGGGCCCGGTCGCCATGGCGACCCCCGCGACCCCTATAGCTACGCCACTGGATATGGGTCTCCAAACTGCAGCCCTCCAGCTCTTGCAATACTACATTTCCCATCATGCCTGGACGGCCAAATCCAAAGCTTTGGCTGTCCGGGCATGATAGTAATTGTGGTTTTGCAACAGCTGGAGGGCCACAGCTTGGAGACCCATGCCATAGGAGATGAAGTGAAGATGTTGGCGCTGTCATATCCTACAATTCCGCTTACAGCTCAGTATCACACGTCTGCACCTGCGTTCTACCAGCAATCCGGATGCGTGGTCATTACTATGGTTTGATTTCATGATAGCTGCCAGCTTCTTTACAGTACAGTGGTACCTTGGTTTAACTTGGATTGAGAGCGTTTTGCAAGAAGAGCTGTCAGTTTTTCAAAATTATGACTTGGTTTAAGAGCATTGCTTTGGTTTAATAGCTCCGAGTATTGGGTGGGATAGTGAGTGGGGGAGGGGCATGGTCTGCATAGCGGGGTCTACAGCCCTGTACTCTGGCCCAGGAAGTCTTCCTCACTTTCTAAATCATAGCAGATCCCTTCAGGTTGGGGCTTGCATTAGGGGACGGGACTGTGGAAGTAATCTCTTCATAGCTGTAACCCCTCTCTCCCCGGACAAAGAGTGCTGCATGTATGTGCCCACATATGCCTGGCTCATTCCTTCATGCTCCCTGCAGTCTCTGTCAGTCCTTGAGTTTCCCATCCTCTTCATTCCTCCTATAATGTGCCTGCACTTCCACTCAGCTATACACACTGTTGCTAAAACGTTCCTACACTTACACTCAGCTATACACAATGCTGCTATAATGTGCCTGCACTTCCACTCAGCTGTACACACTGTTGCTAAAATGTGCCTACACTTACACTCAGCTATACACACTGCTGCTATAATGATTATAAAATGATTTTTGGCGAGTGGAACCAATTGTCTAGATTTCAATGATTTCTTATGGGAAAATTTGCTTTGGTTTAAGAGTAGATTTGGATTACAAACACTGTCCCGGGACGAATTATGCTCATAATCCAAGGCACCACTGTAAATTTATTCAACAGCGTATTTTCTTTCTAATTTAGCTATTTTTCGTTTAGAAAAGTAAAACTGAAACGAAAATATGCTGTTTTAAGTTAAGATACTGTTTATATCATAAAGAAGATGACGGCTATAATGCAACAGACGCGATACCTGATTCTTACAATCGTAAGTAATCATAATACCAATCCTCCACCCAACAGAGCACAGTCTGGCCCCCAGGGGGTTAACTTAACCCCCTGGAGGCCAGACTGTCAGTTTCAGATTAACCAGGAACCTGGGGGGTATTAACATTGGGCAGGCGGGGCAGAGCACTAATTTTTTGTATATTTTCTGTAAATCCTTTAGGCCAGGTTCACACATATTGGCGATGTGACTCCATATGGCCATACTACTGGTCTGTACAATATCAAGAAGCTGTAATAAGTCATAGAAATCTACTAAGGAGGGATAAGTAAGGCACTTTGTCCCATTAATATGCGATCGGACTGAAATAATGAACCACGTTCCATCAATTAGGGAGCTATTAACTATTCTGTGTGCAATAGCATATAGGACGCCTGGTCTGGAGCAGTAATATGGAAGCTTATGTGGCTCTGACACTGTGCCGCGGTCCGGTCTGTAGCCGCTATAGACGGGGAATCATGGTGTTTCTCTGCAGCAACCTGAGATATTTTCAGCTTTCCAGGAAATGTATCTTAAAAATAAATGTACGGAACCGCCAGAAAAATTGAGGATAAATGAAATTTAGTATGTGTTACCATGGTGCCCGAAATTACCAAGAGACATGGTGGCAAACAAGCGAATTCAATATCAGTGTATAAATACTGTGGCTGGCTGTGCGTGCTAAGGAATAACTTGTAGGGCACAAAGTGCAAGATCTGTATCTGGAACCCCCATCTGCTATGTGTCTGGCTGCGGCCCACCACGGGCACCAGGGCCTTGGTGTGATGGACACCTCTGTACCCCTTATAGTTAGGGTGCGGAGGAGCAAAACTTAATTTATTTTCACCTGTTTACATACAGAAATTTATCCTACTATAGTACAAAGTATAGAGATATAGGCCTGAACTCTTCTAATAAAAAAGTTGTGGTTATTAAAGGGTAACGCCAGAAAAAAAAATATTTTTCTTTCAAATCAACTGGTTTCAGAAAGTTATTTAGATTTGTAATTTACTTCTATTTAAAAATCTCAAGTTTTCCTGTGCTTATCAGCTGCTGTATGTCCTGCAGGAAGTGGTGTATTCTTTCCAAACTGACCCAGTGCTCTCTGCTGCAACCTCTGTCCATGTCAGGAACTGTCCAGAGCAGGAAAGGTTTTCTATAGGGATTTTTTTACTACTCTGGACAATTGACCTGGCATGAACAGAGGTGGCAGCAGAGAACAGTGTGTCAGACTAAAAAAACAAAAAAAAACACCACTTCCTTTAGGACATACAGCAGCTGATAAGTACAGAAAGACGAGATTTTTAAATAGAACTAAATTACAAATCTATATAATTTTCTGAAACCAGTTGATTTGAAAGAAAAAGATTTTTGCCAGAGTACCCCTTTAATGGTTGTTGGAGGAATGTTCCCACATTGAATGTATAGGGGACAAGGCAAAATTAGTTTTGGCCCCTCATGGTGTTGCCCCCACCCCTACTCATATTTCATATTCATTTCTTTTTATTATTATGAGGTATGGATTGGTCTCCATTATTAACAAATGGTTGACATTTATTAAACTATGGGGGAGATTTTTTCAAACTGGTGTGAAGTAGAATTGTCTTAGTTGCCCCTAGCAACCAATCAGATTCCACCTTTCATTCCTCACAGATTCTTTGAAAAATGAAAGGTGGAATCTGATTGGTTGCTAGGGGCAACTAAGCTAATTCTACTTTACACCAGTTTGATAAATCTCCCCCTATGTGTTAAATTTGGTTTAGGCCAGGGGTTATGTGCTAATGGTTTGTTCCTTCTAGATCCCCCCCCCCCAGTCCTTCTTGTGTTGCAGGAAGAAATTTGATTGGGTAAACGGTGCCTAATGGCATGGTTAGGTTTAACTCTTTGTTGCTAGGCGCTCCCGCCCGTCCTCCCTCACTTGTCAAAAGACTCTCTCTCGTTCGTCATGTATTTTTGTTAAAGGGGAAGTCGCCAGCTTAGGTTGGGTAAATGTTTAACTGATGAGTAAAAATTTGATGCTTTAAGAAAATGTTATTGATTATGTTATTGGTTATATATATAATTTTCACGTAACTCTTAATAAAAATACGCAGCCAATTTTATCTCCAAAACTTGGTGTCTGTCTCTTACTTTTATTTAGACGTGGTAGTGGTGGCATTGTTTGGGTGGTGGGTGCGATACCATGCACTTACACATGCTGGCAGCTCCCTTTGCAATTGTCGACCAAGGTCTATCCTCTTCATAGAGTCCCACTCGTCTTGGACATTGGTCTGGAGTAGAGATGAGCATTTGAATACCGGTGGCTGAAGAATTTGGATGTAGTCCTAGGGAGTCTGGGAAAACATGTAGTAGTAAGTGCAGGGAAAAAAGCACTTTATAAGCATTTCCCGTTATAAGTGTATATTGGTGATTTGTATAACTTTTATGGGGCAATACAATACTGTAATAAAAAATTTCTCTGGACTTCTCCTTTAAGTATTCAAATACCAAATGATCAGACTCGAACATGCTTTAGTTGCTCCCATCTCTAGTCTGGACACCATGTGGGAAACACCATGAAGAGGCCTTCACAAGAGAACATCACATCGGTCCTACAGGATTATAGTGTGGGGAATATAATGTAAGGTAGCCAACCCCTCTATTCTTCATTCCAGGTAACATCTTGGTCTTGGGACCAGTATTACAGCCATTTTCCTGAAGTATCTCGGCAGCCATGTTACAGCGCAACAACGCCGGGGCACATGTTTCTTGTACTACTGTGAGCAGATAGTTTGGCCTAGACATGCCTCTAGTGTCTATAAACCTGTTACCCATTAAGTATATCAGGGATGTCATTGATCGTCAATTGCAAAGTCAGCTGCCAGCAGCGGATCTTGATGATCTTCATGCCCAAGTACATTCAGAGTGACAGAACATTCCTCAGACAACTAGTAATACCATGGCAAGGCATGTAACTGCGTGTTTTTGTGCACATGGCACTTATACTCCATACTGAATAAGTTAAGATCTTTTTATTATTTAGTAGCTATTTTTTTATCCTTTGTATATCATTAATATTAGGGATGGTCCGAACCCTCCGAGGTTCGGGTTCGTATGAACCCGAACGCTCGGCATCAGATTCCCGCTGTCTGCCCGCTCAGTGGAGCGGGTGGATACAGCGGGAGGACCGCCTGGAAAACTGGGATACAGCCTATGGCTATCGCTGTATCCCAGTTTTCCAAGCGGTCCTCCCGCTGGATCCGCCCGCTGCACGGAGTGGGCAGACAGCGGGAATCATTACCAAGAGTTCGGGTTCGTACGAACCCGAACCGAACTCGGTTCGGACTATCCCTAATTAATATGTGTATTAGTGATGAGTGTGCTCAAGACCAATCATTCGACTTTTTATTACCGGTGGCTGAAGAAGTTGGAAAATGTGGATACAGCCTATGGCCTAGGGCTGCATCCCACTTCTTTAGCCACCGATCAGACTCAAGCACGCTCATCTCTAATGTCTATCGATCCTTTGATTTGACACTATCTCCACCTTTATCCTGTATATATAATTCTGTGTTTTCTCCCTTTACAGGACACAACGGCCTGGTAGCGGTAAGTTTTATAACTTTTTTTTTTCCACTTCATGGGTCATGTGACTGCTACATGTGACAAACTGATTCCATAGTATTAGTAAAACGCTGACCACAAGGAAACACCCTATGTAAAGTTGCTTACCTATACAGTACATTATGACTATAGTCATTTATTAACCTTGTACTTTGCTTTTGTTAAAAAAAAAAAAGACAGATTCTGCATTTTTTTATAAGTACCAATAATTCTGCGATGTATAGGTAATTTGTCTTTATAATTTCAAGAATTTCGTGAAAAAAGGTCAAATCCATATTACAAGAATAAGAAAATGACTAAATATTTCACATTTATTCATACGGAATATCAGCTCTACTGTGTCTGTATACTGTAGAGAAGGGTCATCCAAGGGCTGTAGAGACTCTATTGCAGGGTGACTCAACCTGCGGCTCCCCAGCTGTTGTAAAACTACAACCTCCATAATGCCCTAACAACTCAAGGCTGTCAGGGCATGATGGGAGTTGTAGTTAAGCAACAGCTGGAGGGCCACAGGTTGAGGGACGCTGCTCTACTGGGAGAAAACATTGTATGGGAGAATGTCTACGTATCATCATAGAATTCCAAAAAGCATCATCTTATGATCCTTATGATGACAAAAAAATATACTACCGCCTCATGGCTCCTAATGATACTGCTAAAATGAGCAGCTCTGCTCTACTGATGTAATGCTGCCATACCAAATGTGTTGTGTGTGTGAATGTATGTACGTATATATTTCTGTGAGTGTCACTGTGCAAACGTCAATGTGAATGTACGTTACAATGTGTGTCTCACAGTATGTAGATCAAAATTACAAACGAGTGAACCCAGCCGTGTGGACCTCTACATGTGGCAGAGCTTTTAGTGTACAGTGTGGCAGCATTACTTATTATGAGACCACTGACACTGCGTACCTGTCCATGTTTATTACATAATCTTGTGTCTCTTGATCTGTCTTCTCGTCCTGTAGGCGGCGTATCTGCAGAAATCCGGGGTGAACTGTGTGGTTCTTGAGAGGCGCCATGTGATTGGCGGAGCAGCAGTTACTGAGGAGATTGTTCCAGGTGGAGTTTTATATTAAGCTATAAATGATCTGATTGTTCTGGGACAATGTCACTAGCCTTGATGACTATGATGAAAACAACATTGTTCCCCATCCATCCAAAAGTACAATAGGAGTGGCGGCAGCAGACCACTGCTATATGCTATGGGCTCCCTGGACAATCAATCGATCACCCAGGCAGCCCCCTGCACCTCTCCGCAGCCCCCCCCCCCCCCCCCCCCGCGCTGCCGCCACGCGTAATAGCGGCAGCAGCAAGCGGGGAACGAGGAGCAAACGAGCGCTTACAGCTCCTTGCTCCATGTAATAGGTGCTTAAGGGAAATTATAATATCCTCAGCATTTGTCACACTTGTCAAAGCACCAAAAACCTAACCGCAATGTCCTAATAATAATTGTAGATGTCAACTGATAGAAAAAACTATGGATAAATACACCATATTGTATCCGATCACACCATAATACCGTGACTTGGTAACACCTCCATACAGTAACTGGACATCACCACCATACAGTGACGGGATATCACTACCATACAGTGACTGGATATTACAGCAATACTGTGAGTGGAAAATATTCACATACCATGACAGGATAACACCACCATCTCATAACAAGATAATGCTACCATGCCATGACTTTTTAATGACTGGAAAATACCACAATACTGTGAAAGGATAGCACCACCATACAGTGCCTAGATACTACCACTATGTCATGACTGGATAACACCACCATATCATGACTGG
The DNA here is from genome assembly GCF_027789765.1 of Dendropsophus ebraccatus. Taxonomy (NCBI): domain Eukaryota; kingdom Metazoa; phylum Chordata; class Amphibia; order Anura; family Hylidae; genus Dendropsophus; species Dendropsophus ebraccatus. Next base: position 22,197,652 of record NC_091461.1, on the reverse strand, counting down.
ATAACACTCTCATTCTATGACTGAATTACACCACCATACTGTAACTGGATAACACCACTATACGGTGTCAAAATAGCACCAACACAACTTGATTGGATTATACTGCCATATCATGGCTGGATGACACTCATATTCTATGACTGGGCAACACCACCATACTGTAACTGGATAACACCACCATGTCATTAGTCATGATTAGATACTACCACCATACCTTGAATGGATTATACTGCCATATCATGACTGGATAGCATCCCCCATTCTAAGACTGGGTTACACCACCATACTGTAACTGGATAACACCACTATACTGTGTCAAAATAGCACTACCACACCTTGACTGGATTATACCGCCATATCATGACTGTATAAAACCATCATACAGTGAGTAAATGATATAACTATATAATGACTAGGTCTGTGTGTTCAGACCTCCAACAATTGTTAAATAGAAGCAGGAGAAGCACTCGGCTGAGCACTTCTCTCCCTAGCTTGCAGCTTCCCCCATTTCACGGCAGATGAAAGATTCTAAAAGTCTATGGAGCCCGTCTCCTGCATAGATAACAATGAGTCGGGGAGTGAAGTGCTCAGCCGAGTGTTTCTTACAGCTCATTTTAGCAATTGGTGGGGGCTCAGCACTCAGACCCTGACCAATCAAATCCCGTATCAGCATTATTCTAGCTAAACTATATTTATTTTTATTTCTATTAAATGTACAATATTGTTGAATAGGTTTCAAGTTCTCAAGAGCGTCCTATCTCCTCAGTCTCCTAAGACCACAGATATACAAGGACCTGGAACTAAAGGTGAGCGTTCTACTCTTATCCTCTATTCCCACTATTGTAGTGTGAGTACAGCAGACTGTCCATACATACAATGAGTTAAAGAGATGAAGTGAATAACATTGATGATCCCACAACAAGTTTAGACTACTAGGTTGCAAGATAACTGGAAGAACTGGATCATTGGAGGTTGGTCCAGTAGGTCTCCAGTTGGTCGGGTGGGTCACTGGGTCTCGGATAATTTTTAACAGAATTTCCATTATTATGTCATTTTTTCTTTTAATATTATTTCTTCTAGAGACATGGACTGAAAATTTATTTCAGAGACCCCCATGCATTCACTCCATTATTGGAAAATGTGAACGGACGTCGTCCGAGGTCCCTTACTCTTGGGGGAGATATGGCTGAGAACCAGAGGCAGATAGCTCAGTTTTCTGAGAAAGATGCCAAGGTATGTGTCTATGATACAGTTACAGCTCATGACTGGGATCAGCATAGTACAGTGGGGAAAATAAGTATTTCATACACCAATTCCAATTTTGCCATGTTTTCCCAACTACAAAGAACTGAGAGGTAAGTCTTTTTTATTGTAGATACACATCAACTGCGAGAGGCAGCATCTATTTAAATACATTTCAGAAAATCACATTTGATTTTTAAATAATTGATTTTTAAAAAATTGCATTTTATAGAATGAAATAAATATTTGATCACCTAGCAACAAGCAAGAATTCTGACTCTCATCACAGACCTGTGAGGTTTTTCTTTAAGAAGCTTCTCCTACTCTGCACTCATTAGCTGTGATAATTGCACCTGTTTGAACTTGTATAAAAAACACCTGTCCACGCATTCAATCAGTCAAACTCAAGCCTCTCCGCTATGGCCAAGACGAAAAGACTGTCTAAGGACACCAGGAACAAAATTGTTAACCTGCACAAGGCTGGAATGGGCTACAGGACAACAGACAGGCAGCTTGGTGAGAAGGCAACAACTGTTGGCGCAAATATTAGAAAATGGAGGTAACACAAGCTGACTGTTAATTTTCCTCGGTCTTAAGCTCCATGCAATATCTTGCCTCATGGGGTAAGGAAGATTATGAATAAAAGAAAAGTCAGTAATTAGCCCAGAATAACAAGAGAGAACCTGGTCAATGAGCTGAAGAGAGGTGGAACCACAAACTCAAAGATTACAATTAGTGAGGGTACTATTACACGGAATGATAATCAGCCGAATTGGCCCAATTCAGGCGATTAACGCTGATCGTTTATAAAGATTTGAACCTATAATTGTCGGGCTGACAGGCTGCTCAGCCAATCACTGGCCGGGACCGCCGCGGTCAGTGATTGGCTGAGCGGCCTGTCAGCTGAGACAGGCCGCTCTGGTGATGGAGCACGCGGGACCCGGGGAGAAGAAGACCGCAAGAGGAGCCCTGCAGCCTGGACAGGTAATGTATAAAGAAAAAGCAAGGGCTGCCAGAACATCGGTAACGATGTCCCTACAGCCCTTGTTAAACGATAATCGGGCCGTGTAATAGGCCCAGTAAACGATTTCTCGTTTACAGTTATTATCGGGCCCCCATCGGCCCGTGTAATAACACCCTAACACACTACACTGTCATGGATTAAAATCCTGCAGGGCATAAAATGTCCTTCTGCTCACACCAGCATATGTCCAGGCCCATTTAAAGTTCGCCAATGACCATCTGGATGATCCAGAGGAGGCACGGGAGAAGGTCACGTGGTCAGATGAGAACAACACATAACTTTTTGGTATCAACTCCACTCGCTGTGTTTGGAGGAAGAAGGATGAGTACAACCCCAAGAACACAGTCCCAACCATGAAGCATTGGGTGGAAACATCATTCTTTGGGGGCGCTTTTCTGGGGGCAGGAGGACTGCACCATATTGAAGAGAGGATGGATGGGGCCATGTATTGCAAGATTTTGGCCAACAACCTCCTTTCCTCAGTAAGGACATTGAAGATTGGCCATAGATTGGTCTTCCAGCATGACAATTACCCAAAACATACAGCCAGGGCAACTAAGGAGCAGCTCCGCAAAGCCCATATTACAGGGGGCGATGGAGAGGAGCAAACGAGTACTGTCAGCGCTTGCTTGTTCCTTGTTCCTTGCTCGGTGTCAGCACTATTACATGCGTCGGCAACGAGCAGGTAAGAGCCGGTAGGGCAGTGGGGAGATGCGGGGGGTCACCCGGGGGATGGCTAGATCATTCAGGCAGCCCATAGAAGATAGCAGCGGTCTGCTGCCACCGCTCCTATTCCACGGAATGACGGCAGCAGATTGCTGCTATCTAAGTCATTTGTTTTTCAACATGTTGAAAGACAAATGACAGACAATGATCAGCCGACATCGTTCATGTCGGCTGAACATTGTCTCCTATTACATGAGACGATTATTGGCCGTAACGGCTGATATTGGCCGAGTACGGACAATAATCATTTCGTGTAATAGGTCCTTAAGAAGCATTTCAAGGTCCTGGGGTGGCCTAGCCAGTCTCCACACCTGAACCCAATAGAAAATCTTTAGAGGGAGCTGAAACTTAATGTTGCCCAGCGACAGTCCCAAAACCTGAAACACCTGGAGAAGATCAGTATGGAGGAGCAATCCCTGTTGCAGTGTATGCAAACTTGGTAAAGAAAAACTTGGTTGAAAAGTCACTAATCCCTGTAATACCATGATGGAATAAACACACTTTTTTGTACTTTAGATATTTGAAGTTCTAACTGGAGTATAGGACTGGTAACTTTGCTCCATCCTATTCTTTTAAAGTTTTACTTTTTTCTACATATGAACACAGCCTCATGCTGGAAATAGGAGTACTTTGGATTTTTTCTATTTGAATTACAGGAAACGTCTGACCTCTGTAATTGCAAACAAAGGTTTCTGTAAATATTTAGTTCTGTTTTTCTATTGTATCAAGAACTTATTTTATATAATAAAATACAAAATAATTATTTAAAAATTATCCAATGTGATTTTCTGGATTTTTTTTTATATAATCTGTCTCTCACAGTTTAGCTACGATATAAGGCTATGTTCACACTACGTAAAACTACGGCCGTTGTTGCCTATGGCAACAACGGCCGTAGTTTTAGTGCAGCGGAACACAGCCTATTAAGCTATGGGATCCCGGCCGGAGCGTACACACATCGTACACGCTCCGTCCGGGATCCCATACGCCACCGCAAACAACTGACATGTCAGTTTTCTGTGGCCGGAATTCAGTGAATTCCGGCCGCAGAAAGACCTGTCAGTTCACACAGTGAAGCGAGCGGCTCCGGCCACTCGCTTCACTGTGGGCTATGGGGGGGTTCTGATGCGGGCGCGCTGATGCGCCCGCATAATAACCCTGCAGCCGAAAGATCATCCGATCCGGCCAGAGACCGGCCATTCTGTGACCCGGAACGGACAGTCTCTATACGTAGTGTGAACATAGCCTAAAAGTGAACCTACAATAAAAATTACACCCCTCCCCATTCTTTGTAGGTAGGAAAACTTTTAAAATCGTCAGTGTATCAAATACCTATTTTCCACACTGTATGTGCAAATGGTGAAAAACACAACAAAGCTCTAAAGAGTCCCATTCATTTTATATCAGTGGCGTCCATTGGGCACCATTTGGATCCACTGTACCGGGCCCGGCGTTATGGCTTCCAGCCCTGTATAGGGTGCTGCTGCCATAAGTTTGTAACTATGATTGGGGGAACAGAATGTTTACTTCTGACTCGCATATAAAGAATTTGTACAAAGGAATCTAATCTAACTTGTTATAACCCTCTTCAGGCTTATCCAAAATATGAGGATTTCATGAGGCGTCTTGTAGACGCTATAGACCCTCTGCTTGATGCACCCCCTGCAGACATCGCAGCCATAGCACAGGGGTCTCTCACCACAAAATTAAAGTCTCTTAAGACACTGCGTCCATTATTAAAAGCAGGTATGTAACAATATTTCTTCCAGGCCATTGTAGTCACTGAGCGGTGCAATAACACAGTTCCTTATAGGCTAGAGGGGATAGACTGGGGTCTATTACGGTAGATTGTTTGGTGTCTATATTTATTTAGGAAATCTGGGATGAAATTTGTTACATTAGAGGTTATTGGGGTCTCTATTTGGTTTGGGGTCTTTATTACTTTTAAAGGGTGTAGTATTTGGTCTTAATACTTTAAATTGGCTAGTTTGAGGTCTGGATTACTGTAGGGAGTCTAGTCTAGGATCTGTATTAGTTTAGGGAATCAGATCTGAGGTCTGTTACTTTACAGTGTCTAATTTAGGGTCTATATTACTTTATAGGGTCTGGTCTGAAGTCTGTTACTTTGGGGTGTCTAGTTTGGGGTCTGTATTACTATAGAGTACCTGATATGTGGTCTTTTACTTTAGGGTGTCTAGCTTAGGGTCTGTATTACTATAGAGGGTCTGATCTGAGATCTGTTACTTTAGGGTGTGTAGTCTGGGGTCTGATCTGAGGTCTCTTAAGTTAGGGTGTCTGGTTTGGGGTTTTTATTACTATAGAGGGTCTGATCTAAGGTCTGTTAAGTTAGGGTGTCTAGTCTGGGGTCTGTATAACTATAGAGGGTCTGATCTAGGGTCTGTTACTTTAGAGTACCACACAATGGAGATTCTTTTTCAGATTATTAGCAGCTGTAGTGTTATATGATATATATAACATATATCTTATATGATATACTGAATGATATACAGATTGATTGGTAACCTTAATGCTCATTTTTCTTGCTTATTCTACTTATGGTAGGAATTACACTGGGCAGTCAACTTCCCAAGTATTACCAAGTCCTTACTGCTCCAATATCCAAGGTAAGCGCACTGAAAATATCAGTACCTAGTACCATGCGCGCGCAGTTAAAACAATCCAAAAATATATAGAATATTAAGGGGGATGTCGCATTAGGAAAGTCCCATTACTTTATTGAGACTAAGTTTACATGAGAAAACTACTCAGCACATGTGATATATAGTATATCTGCAAAATGGGCAAAGTGATTTGCTGACATATGTATACCACAGTGCATCTTTTCTGAATCCATTAATTTCAATGGACTGAATATAGTCTAGTAGTGACTATGTTTGCTACTATAGATGAGCTAACCCTAGTGTGCAGCATTTGATTACCGGTGGCCATAGAATGTATTCATATTTCCCAGAACTCCCTACAGTAGGGCTGCATCCAACTTCTTCAGCCACCGGTATTCAAATGCCACACACTTGGGTTAGGACCAACCTGTGGGCGCTTAAAGTGTACCTGTCGTTATAACTTTCAAGATCTAAATCAACAGTAGATCTGAAATAAAGAAAGTGTCAGGCTGGAGAGACAAGGACAAGACAGTGAACCCTGAAACTTGCCCCAACCAATGTTCCCTGCCTACTTTCCACAGACGACCCTAAACGGTCGCAGACAACCACGGAGTCGGTCCCTATACTGAGTAGGTGAACACACAAAACGTAGACAGACACAAAACACAATGGAGGATAGTCAGCTAACAGAGTCAAAACCAAACGGACAACACAGTACAAAATCAGAAAGAGAGCGTATAGTCAGATGTCAAGCAAAAGGGCAGATCACGGGCAGAGCAATAGCAAGGGTATGAGGACAGGGAATGCTGGGAAAGGAGCAGGAGAGCTGGGACTAGTGTGACCAGTGTGATCAGAGACTGGGTCCAGCAGCTGAACCCTTGCACTGCGAGAAGTCTGACAGGCAAGGCAGGTGTGGCTGAAAAGTAAAACACAATTCAGACACAATTCATTCAGTGCAAACACAGACAGAAACTCAGCGCTTCCTCAGCCGCCCGTCACGGACCGAGGAGCGCAAAGTCACATTCCTAACAGAAAGTTTGCAATTTACATTCATTATTTTTTTGTTGTTATCATTCTGTAAATTTTTTGACTTGTGTTGGTTGAAAAAAACAAACTAAACACAGGAATTCAGGCCAGTACAGAGAGTCCCGGCTCAATGTGTCCATCAGTCACGTGACTGCCTTCTCTCTGTGAGCGCTCAGATGGCCTGGGATACACTGGACTTTTGACTTTTTCCTGTTTCTTGACAAAAAAAGTCAGAAAACAGGAAGTGCCGTGTTCTCCATGATAACTAAAAAATAAACAATGAATGTAAATTGCAAATTTGCTTTAACCCTTAGACGACCCAGGGCGTATAGTTACGCCATGGAAGTCTGTTCCCAGACGACCTAGGGCGTAACTGTACGCCCTGGGTGTTTCTCCCGCTATGAAGCGTGCTCCGGAGCGGAGTGCGCTTCACAGCAGGTGGGGGCCGGCTGCAATCAGCCGGGACCTCACCGGTAATGACACGCTGCAGCGATCGTGCTGCCGCGTGTCATTAACTCCTTAAACGCCGCGGCGCGACCGCGGCGTTTAAGTGTAAGTGACAGGGGGAGTCCCCTGTCACTTACTGATCGGGACCCCCGCAGTGTGACTGCGGGGATCCCGATCGGTAATACGGACCACCGGAGGTCTCTCACCTGCCTCCCTGTGGTCCGATCGGCGATCTGCTGCACTAAGCCTGCACAGGCAGGCTCAATGAGCAGATCGCCGATAACACTGATCAATGCTATGCCTATGGCATAACAATGATCAGTGTAAAAATCAAAGTAGTGTATGTAAAAGTCCCCCAAAGGGACTTCAAATGTGTAAAAAAAAAAAAAAAATTAAAAACACTAACACACTACCCCAAAACCCCTCCCCCAATAAAAGTTGAAATCACCCCCCTTTCCCATTATATAAATAAAACATATAAAAATAAATAAACAAATAAACATATAATATACCGTAGCGTGCGTAATTGTCCGATCTATTAAAATATAACAAGTGTCATTGTAAACGGTAAAGGTCGTACACGAAAAGAGGGAAAAAAGTGCGCGGATTACCGATTTTATGTTACATTATATATAAAAAAAATTAATAAAAAGTGATCAAAACGTCCGATCTTCACAAATACAGTATTATTAAAAACTAGAGATTATGGAGGAAAAAATGACACCCCATACAGCCCCATAGGTGAAAAAATAAAACCGTTATAAGCGTCACAATAGTCCCATTTTATTTATAATTAATTGCAAAAAAAAAAGGATTTCATTTAAAAAAAATATATAACATTAGAGAATCTGTGTAACCTGCATATGGTTGTGTTCTGACTGACCTATAGAGTAATGGTATCATGTCGCTTTTACCATATAGTGCATTATGTAGACACAGGAACCCCCCAAACCTTACCATATTGCATTCTTTTTTGCAATTTCACCAATTTATATCTTCATAAATAATATATTTTGAATTCCGTCATACATTATGGTAAAATGAATGACGCCATTACACAGTACAACTATTCCTGTAACAAATAAGCCCTTACATGGCCTTGTAGATAAAAAACTGAAAGTGCTAGAGCTCTTAGAAGGGGAGGAGGGAAAAACGGAAACACTAAGATCAAAATTTGCGCGGTCCACTGGGTCATTTTGGGCCTAGTCCTCAAAGGGTTAAATTACATCTTATTTTGGTTTAAATTTTGAAAGTTATAGCGACAGTGACACTTAAAGGTTCGCTCATCTCTCCTTGCTACATTTGCAGGCATATACCACATATAACATATATATATATATATATATATATATATATATTCTTGTGGGCAGTTGCCAACTTTAACCTAGTGGAGAGACTTATCAGCTTGATAGATTGCTGTAACTTTTTCAATAAATTATACCAATTGTCAAAAAGCATTTTTCTTTTTCCGGTAGATTCTGGATGAATGGTTTGAATCTGAACCTCTGAAGTGCACACTGGCCACTGATGCTGTCATTGGGGCAATGTCCTGTCCCGCCACACCTGGCAGTGGGTATGTGTGAGAAATAAAGATGACCAAACCTCATGAACGATTGGGTTTGTCGAATCACAGTGTGCGACATTTGATTACCGGTGGCTGCAGAAGTTGGATGCAGCTCTAGGGAGTCCTGGAAAACATAGATACAGCCTATGACCTATGGCTGTATCCATGTTTTTTAGGCTGCATCCAATTTCTTCCGCCACCAGTAATCAAATGCCGCACACTGGGGTTAGGACAAACCTGAGCGTGTTTGAGGTTCACTCTTCTGTAGTGATAAAGTCTTATTTATGGTTCTTTTGACCACCTTAGGTAATTTGGAGGAACCCTTCCAATCAAGCATGTCTTCCACATTTCTCCATTCGCACTTACAGCCAAGAGATGGGGGTCCCCCAGTAAAGTCTAAACTGGTGGATAGATGATAACCATTAGTGGTGGGAATATCCTAGCATACATAAGTACATGTCACTTGACCACTTGAAGTTTTTGGTGTGTGTTTTTTTGTGGTCAGATGTTTCATGGGATTAACAGTGACACATAAACATAAAATACTAATAATAATCACATGCGCACATGTGAAGTGGGTAAAATAGGCAAATGTCATATTTATTAGAGGGGTACACTGGAGATTAAAAAAAAAGTTTTTTAATCAACTGATGTCAGAAAGTTATTTAGATTTGTAAATTACTTGTATTTAAAAAAAAAACCTTAAGCCTTCCAGTACTTATTACCTGCTGTATGTCCTGCAGAAAGGGGTATATTCTTTTCATTTCGACACAGTGCTCTCTGCTGCCACCTCTGTCCATGTCAGAAACTGTCCAGAGCAGCAGCAAATCTCCAAAGAACACCTCCTGCTCTGGACAGTTCTTAACATGACAGAAGTGTCAGACTGGAGAGAATACACAACTTCCTGCAGGACATACAGCAGCTAATAAGTACCAGAAGACTGGAGTTTTTTTTTCTTCAAAATATTATAAAGAGATTATATGACTCTCTATTTTTTCCTATTACAGATATGTTTTACTCCATCATGTCATGGGGGAACTGGAGGGGAAGAAGGGATCATGGGGCTACGTAGAAGGAGGAATGGGCATGGTTTCCAAAGCAATTGGCAGGGCCGCCGAGGAATCAGGGGCTGAAATTTACACAGAAAAGGTAAATCTGTATATTGAGAGCACTCACTGACCTCTCCTGCTCTTCCCAAGCATCTATTTGTCCCTTTAATGTAGTATGGAGTATTCTGGTGAACATTTATCTAACATAGTGCAGGAGAAGTGGGGCAATAGCCCATAGCCATCAGTTACATTACTATAAGACCTCAGAATACAACAAACCTAATTCAGATCAGAATTTTGTTAAGGGCAAACCTATATATATTTTACATCCACAAACCCTTGCAATTCGATTGAACCAAACCTAGATCACCATAATGCAGGGTCCTGGTACCCATTTCCTAGCTACTTAGCATATAAAGTTGTCACCTGGCTTAGAAATACACTGGCACTTTGAATTGTAGCCAAAACAAAAGTATAGTCCAGCAGCACCAAGTGTTCCCTCTTGTTAGCAAAGTTCTGGATGCGCGCTAGAATACCCACAATCCGAAAAGGTGGTGGTATACAGATGAAAGAGCGTCCAACAGCCCACCCCTAGTGGGAGGAAACCCTCTCCCCTCTGTGACCCGGCTGCATTAGAGTAAATGGAGCCGCGTCATAGAGGGGAGGGGGTTTCCTCCCACTGGGGATGGGTGGGTTCGCCTCCAGTGCTTCAGGCCTGGCCAGTGACTGGGAATAGACCATCGCAGTGCACAGGAACAAGGCACGGTTCAAAAAAAAGAACCGCAGCACCGCCATCCTTGTGCCACCGCCAGTCAGATGTTAAAATCTTAAATTGATGTACCTGCTGGTACATTGGCTTTAAAGATGTTATCCAGCACTACAAAAACATGGCCACTTTCTTCCAGAGACAGCCCCGCTCTTGTCTTCAGCTTGGGCGGGGTTTTGCTGCTTAGTTCCGTTGAAGTGAATGGAGCTTAATTGCAAACTGCACCTGAACTGGAGACAAGAGTCGTGTTGTCTCTGAAAGAAAGTGGGCATGTTTTTGTAGCAGTGGATAACCACTTTAACACCGATATAAAACAGGAATAAATATATGTAACTTACGTTAGATACCCTCTAACATCTTTTTTTCCCCATCCATTTCGGGTTATTTAAAATTTCCTGTATCGTATTTCTTTCTAAATAAAGACGGTGCAGCAGATCATGGTGGATGACAGAGGAAAGGCCATTGGTGTGGTCCTAGAGGATGGAACAGAAATACACAGTAGGTTGGTCCTGTCCAATGCAACGCCTCACCGCACATTTCTAAGCATGACTCCAAAGGTAAGACTGCACATTGTCCCTGTCATTTACAAAAACTTTTCATGTCAGTCATGTCAAAAATTTTGATAGCTTGGAGTTTGAGTGTCCAGACCCCAACCGATTGGTAGATACTGCTGAGAGAAGCACTAGCACACAATCCTAACTTAAACAAAAGACCTTATGTGCAGTACACTAATCATAAAAAAGATCGACTACAAAAAGTATATAAATCGTATCTTTATTGCTTAAAATATGGCAGTATAAAATATCAGAAATCCACACGTGGATAACAGCACCCCAGGTTTAGGCAGAACAGGGTAACCTCATGATATACCAGGATATATCCGATGGTCTAACCATTGATCGTCACCACTGTACATTTGGGCCCAACAAATAGACCAACAAACTATAGGCCTATGGAGAGCTAAAAACTGAACTCAGGGCCATACAAGATTAAACAAATCTTAAAGACTGAACATAGATACTACATACAAAAATAGGTGCAAAAGTCAGCTCATCTCCTAAATTCTTGAGGCTACGACATATCCAGGAGGGAGCATGAGCCCGATGACAGCCAGCCACAATCCCAATGGAACACAAAATGAAGGTGATGGTGTCAGCACTCTGGAGAATAGTTTAAAAGGTGATGTCTTTCATATCCCCCCCAAAAAAAGGTTAAAAGTTCACATTTGCTACAAATAACCTACGCGTTTCGTGCGCATCCAAGCTTGAACAAACACGTAGGTTACTCTCTGGAGTGCTGAGATCGTCACCTTCATTTTATGAACATAGTCACTGGTTGACTACTTTAAAGCGACTCTGTACCCACCAGGGCCGGCTCCAGGTTTTTGTGGGCCCTTGGTCGAGAAAGCCTCAGCAGGCCCCTTGGTATAGCACACCTCAGGGCACACCTAGCACACCTCAGGGCACAACTACCAAATAAAGTTTGACAAAATACCAAAAAAACATAATTTAGTAACTCACAGGTGGACGTCTTCTTTGATCTGAGGCGATCGCTCTCCGTTTCCTCTCCATCTTGCCCAGACCAGTTTGGTGTCATGTGCAGTAAAGTAAGGAGGTTTGTGGGTCCCGTGCTGTGCCCCCCATATAGTAATAATGTTTCCATGCTGTGCCCTCCATATAGTAAAAATGCCCTCTGTCCCCATAGTAATGCCCCCTGCCATGCCCCCATAGTAATGCCTCCTGCTCTGCCCCCATAGTAATGCCCCCTGCTCTGCACCCATAGTAATGTCCTCTGCCCCCATAGTAATGTCCCCTGACCCCCATAGTAATGTCCCCTGCTCTGTCCCATAGTAATGCCCCCTGCTCTGCCCTCATAGTAATGTCCCCTGCCCTGCCCCCATAGTAATGTCCCCTGCCCTGTTCTGTCCCATAGTAATGCCCCATAGTAAATGCCCGTGCCCTGCCCCCATAGTAATGCCCCCTGCTCTGTCCCAATAGTAGTGTCCCCTGCCCCCATAGAAATGCCCCATGCTCTTCATCAAGACAAGAAAATAAATAAAAACATACTCACCTAAACCGGGCGGGAGACGGGTCCTCTTCTCCCTCCTGTCTTCTCCCTGCGCCGCAGGGATGGATCCTCCAGCAGGTATGATGACGTCATCGCTCTGCACCTGCTGGGGAGATCACATCCGCGCAGTGCTGCGGAGGGAGGCCCAGCCCGGTAAGCCATACAGGTGGAGAGTGGCGTCCCTTCGCACCCCTCGGCCTGCCTGGACTCAAGGTCGGCAATTTCTCCTATTCATCACTTGTCTGAACACTGCACATGTGCTGAATCGTTAAGACACCTGTGCACTTTTCAGACAGATGATGAATAGGAAAAACCCTGCCTGGGGCATTCCTAATGATGAGGAGGGTGGGGAGGAGGGTGGGGAGGAGGGACGGATGGGCGTCTCAAGCCTAGGGCATAGACACTCTAGGCCATGCCAATTTGGCACAGGGCTGCAAGTTTAAAAGTTGTTTTTTAGGACAATAACTGCATCACCTGCTGAACGGACCCCTAGGACAGATCCTGGATTAAAAGCAGCTATCCGAAGGTACAAGCGGTTTGGGGGGACAGATTGTGGGTGCAGAGTTGCTTTAAACTCAATGGATATTCCAAGAGTACACTGTGGTATATGTCACTTACTTACACTGGTGACATATGAGCACAACAAGATGTGAAAGGGCCCTAAGGGTCCTATTACACAGGCCAATGCCAGCCCGATCAATACTGTAAACAAGTGCCAATCTGCTAGATCGGCCCTCATTTAGGCCTAATTCACACGTCCGTTGTTTTGTCCGCAATTGCGGGCACACAATTGAGGACAGGACATGAAACCAATGTTATCCTATGGCCCCGTTCACACGTCCGTACGTGTATATGGGGCCGCGATCCGTGCCGCAAAAAAACGGACATGTTGTAATGCGGACCGTTTTTTTGCGGCACGGATATCTGGGGTAATTATGTGTGTACGTAGGGCTCCGTGAAGCACGGAGCACTACGGATACACATATGGTAGTGCGGGCCGCGGCTGCGGGTCCGCGGCCACGGACTGCACTACGGGTGTGTGAATGTGGCCTTACTGGGCCTATTACACAGCCCGATAATCGTTCATCAAGGGCTGCACGGAAAGCGTTAGTGATGTTCATGCAGCCCTTGTCCAAACAGTTATACATTACCTGTCCGCACTCCCGATCTTCTCCTGCACTCTTCTTCCTCCCCACTCCCACACTCTGCAGCTTCAGAACGGCCCGTCTGAGCTGACAGGCTGCTCAGCCAATCACTGTCTAGGACTGCCACGGATGATTATCTCTCTGTGTAATAGGGCCCCCAGATATAAGTAAATTAATAAGTAAACCCCAATGCCAATGGGGCATGTGACAGACCGCGACACACGACTAGTGCGGACTGTGCACGCTTCTTCTTGAGGGCCCCATAGCTTTGGATATTCACTGACTCGTCCACAGGTTCTGTCAATCTGAGCAAAAACAACAGAACTAGAAGACTGAGCAGATGACTGAGCACAGAACCAATTGTGAGGCTCCTCGGCAATCACAGCGATAGTCACAGATCTCATGTAACCATTTTTAATTGTCCCCCTGGAGGTTTTCTAACATTACAAGTAAATTTTATATAAGTCTCAATTACAGTTCCATAGTCCAGAATCCCATTAAGGCCTGATTGATGCTGCCGGGGAAGACGACTGGTAGCAAATATAATTACAATAATGCAACTTCCCTATGAAGGATGGTCGGAGGTTAATAACAGGAAAAAATAATACAAAGGGTAAAAGCGACTTTGATGTTTGTCATGTCATCTTCGTGGAGGCGGCCATATTGCGGTTTGAACTTTAGAATAATTCCAGTGGGAATAATTTCTTCTAGTTGGGAGGTAATAGTCATATAGAACAGGCGAATGTTGAAGTAAAATGCTGGAATGCAGCACTCATACAGTGTAATGCTAGGTTCACACTATGTGGAAACAACGGCCGTTATTTCTCAGCTTGCTCAGCTCTATGATTGTCTCAGTGGGGAAAGGGATGGCAGAGGAATCCGGCAGAATGGACAACCTCTTTAAATTGCGTCTGGGTATGGTTAGTTTACACAGTTTTTTTGATTGTAACATCTCTTTGTATTAGCCACTCCTGTTGTGGTCACATGTCATGGATGTAAGGAGCTTGGTCATTTGACCCTTCCATAGACAGCTTCAATCTGAAGTGTGTAGTCTGAGGGGTGTGTCTCCCAGGATCAACCTTTCTAGGTTAGAACCAATCACTGCAAACCTCTCCCTAGAAGTCTGGGGGTTTGTAATTGGGCCTAGCTGAGCTCATCTAGAGAACATCTGAGAGAACAATTCTACTTCAAGAACCTGTTCCTAATCCAGACAGGAAAAGTTGACATAGGAGGGAAACTGTACAAGGACTCTCTTACAACTCTTAAAGGAGAAGTCCGGAGCTGCAATTATTTTCAAAGAAGGCAGGGGTAGGGGGGGACTTCATAACCACAACCACTCACTTGTCCCCGTGCCTATCCTGCGCCAGATTGCCATTTTGGGACCTGCACCGCCCTCCGGAATCTTCTTCTCAGCCGACGTCACGACCCAGCTGATTTAGAGCCAACTCAGCCAGTCAGTGACTAGAGCGGGACTCTGCTCCAGTCACTGATTGGTTGAGCAGGCTGTCCATCAGCTGGTCGCGCCTTAACCCCCCCCCCCCCCCCCGAGTTGTGATACGTCACAGAAAATGCCTTTTGGCGGGGGTCCCGGACCGTCTGGCACAGCAATTTGTGGGCACGGGGAGGTCAAAGATGTGTTCAAAGAGGTCCCAGAAGTCAGACCCCCATAGACCAAACATTGCTGGCTTATGTTAGAGATAGACTATCAATGTAATACAGTGTCCTTTAATGGTTAGTCAGGATCTAGAAAAAAAAAAGTTGTACTTTGCATTGGTTTTCTGTCGTAACATATTTTAGCCTAAAGGGCTAACAAAAAATATTACATTTTAAGTGGCTTTTTATTTAAAGCAGTGATATAGGAGCAGAATTACACACACAGCAAATCTCCCTCCTGGGATCATCATATGCCACTTCTATTGCTGAAGGCATCGAGATAATGATGTTAGAGGCTTCATCTAATGAATAATGAGAACATTATCTGCTAGAAACATTCTCTGTATACACGGCCTCATAGACAAATGACAATATCGGCAGCCACGTGGTTAAAACTCTTCCAGGGCTATGGCCAGAGCCGACTGGTGCTCTCTGTATAATGCTTACTAGTGCTGTCTCTATGATGCTTATTAGTGCTGTCTCTATGATGGTGACTGGTGCTGTCTCTATGATGGTGACTCGTGCTGTCTCTATGAACATGACTGGTGCTGTCTCTATGATGGTGACTGTTGCTGTCTCTATGAACATGACTGGTGCTGTCCCTATGACGGTGACTGGTGCTGTCTCTATGAACATGACTGGTGCTGTCTCTATGAACATGACTGGTGCTGTCTCTATGAACATGGCTGGTGCTGTCTCTATGATGGTGACTGGTGCTGTCTCTATGAACATGACTGGTGCTGTCTCTATGACGATGACTAGCACTGACTCTATGATGGTGACTGGTGCTGTCTCTATTAACATGACTAGCACTGACTCTATCACAGTGTCTGGTGCTGTCTCTATGAACATGACTGGTGCTGTCGCTATGATAGTGATTGGTGCTGTCTCTATGAACATGACTAGCACTCTTTACCCTGTAGCTGTCGTTATCAATGTGCAGGGCCGGCATCAGCACCCGGCTCACTGCTCGGACAAGTGTCGGGGGCCCCTTGAGTGGCTGTGGGCCCCGGCACTTGCCCGAGTAAGCCGGGTGCTGACGCCGGCCCTAAGCACTGACTATGACAGTGACTGGTGCTGTCTCTATGAACATGACTGGTGCTGTCTCTGTGATGGTGACTGGTGCTGTCTCTATGATGGTGACTGGTGCTGTCTCTATGATGGTGACTGGTGCTGTCTCTATGATGATGACTGGTGCTGTCTCTATGATGGTGACTGGTGCTGTCTCTATGATGGTGACTGGTGCTGTCTCTATGATGGTGACTGGTGCTGTCTCTATGAACATGACTGGTGCTGTCTCTATGAACATGACTGGTGCTGTCTCTATGAACATGACTGGTGCTGTCTCTATGACGGTGACTGTTGCTGTCTCTATGAACATGACTGGTGCTGTCCCTATGACGGTGACTGTTGCTGTCTCTATGAACATGACTGGTGCTGTCCCTATGACGGTGACTGGTGCTGTCTCTATGAACATGACTGGTGCTGTCTCTATGAACATGACTGGTGCTGTCTCTATGAACATGGCTGGTGCTGTCTCTATGATGGTGACTGGTGCTGTCTCTATGAACATGACTGGTGCTGTCTCTATGACGATGACTAGCACTGACTCTATGATGGTGACTGGTGCTGTCTCTATTAACATGACTAGCACTGACTCTATCACAGTGTCTGGTGCTGACTCTATGAACATGACTGGTGCTGTCGCTATGATAGTGATTGGTGCTGTCTCTATGAACATGACTAGCACTCTTTACCCTGTAGCTGTCGTTATCAATGTGCAGGGCCGGCATCAGCACCCGGCTCACTGCTCGGACAAGTGTCGGGGGCCCCTTGAGTGGCTGTGGGCCCCGGCACTTGCCCGAGTAAGCCGGGTGCTGACGCCGGCCCTAAGCACTGACTATGACAGTGACTGGTGCTGTCTCTATGAACATGACTGGTGCTGTCTCTGTGATGGTGACTGGTGCTGTCGCTATGATAGTGATTGGTGCTGTCTCTATGATGGTCACTCGTGTTGTCTCTATGATGGTCACTCGTGCTGTCTCTATGATGGTCACTCGTGCTGTCGCTATGACAGTGACTGGTGCTGTCGCTATGATAGTGACTGGTGCTGTCGCTATGACAGTGACCGTTGCTGTCTCTATGATGGTGAATGGTACTGTCTCTATGACAGTGACTGGTGCTGTCTCTATGAACATGACCTGTGCTGTCTTTATAAACATGACTAGTGCTGTCTTTATGATGGTGTCTGGTGCTGTCTCTGTGAACATGACTGGTGCGGTCTCTATGAACATGATTTGAGCTGTCTCTATGATGGTGACTGGTGCTGTCTCTGATGGTGACTGGTGCTGTCTCTATGAAAATGACTGGAGCTGTCTCTATTATGGTGACTGGAGCTGTCTCTATGATGGTGACTGGTGCTGTCTATGATCGTGACTGGTGCTGCAGGGCCGTCTTACCCATTGGGCATGGTAGGCGGCTGCCCGGGGGCCCTTGCATCCTAGGGGGCACCTGCCCGCTGTGACAGCGAGCAGAGGCCCCCTAGGACGCAAGGGTCCCCGGGCAGCCGCCTCCCATGCCCAGTGGGTAAGACGGCCCTGCGCGCCCCCCCCCCTTCCCCTTCTCTTGCGACCGCAAGCACTTTCTTGCTTGCGGTCGCAAGAGGAAATCCGGCCCCGGCTGATGTGTCGCTCCCCGGGGGATTCTCCGGGAGCGCACGCATCAGGAACCTCAATGCGCGTCGCTGGGGCTTCCTGTACCGGAAGTCCCGGCCTGGGCGCACACTGAGCTTCCGGATGTGTGCGCTCCCGGAGAATCCCCCAGGGAGCGACGCATCAGCCAGGGGCAGAAGAGGAGAGGAAGCAGCGACGGGGGAGCACTAGTAGGTGAGTTGGGTGTTTGTTTTTTTATCTATAAGGTGGGAATATGGGGGAGCCATCTATAAGGGGGGGATACAGGGGGGAGCCATCTATATGGGGGGATACAGGGGGGAGCCATCTATAGGGGGGATACAGGGGGAGCCATCTATAGGGGGGGAATACGGGGGAGCCATCTATAAGGGGGGATACAGGGGGAGCCATCTATAGGGGGGGATACAGGGGGGAGCCATCTATAGGGGGGATACAGGGGGAGCCATCTATAGGGGGGAACACGGGGGAGCCATCTATAAGGGGGGATACAGGGGGGAGCCATCTATAGGGGGGGAATACGGGGGAGCCATCTATAAGGGGGGATACAGGGGGGAGCCATCTATAGGGGGGATACAGGGGGGAGCCATCTATAGGGGGGGATACAGGGGGGAGCCATCTATAGGGGGGATACAGGGGGAGCCATCTATAGGGGGGATACAGGGGGAGCCAACTATAGGGGGGGATACAGGGGGAGCCGTCTATAGGGGGGGATACAGGGGGGAGCCATCTATAGGGGGGGATACAGGGGGAGGGGGGAGCCATCTATAGGGGGGGATAAAGGGGGAGCCATCTATAAGGGGGGAATTCGGGGGAGCCATCTATAAGGGGGGGATACAGGGGGGAGCCATCTATAGGGGGGGATACAGGGGGGAGCCATCTATAGGGGGGATACAGGGGGAGCCAACTATAGGGGGGGGTACAGGGGGAGCCATCTATAGGGGGGATACAGGGGGGGAGCCATCTATAGGGGGGGATACAGGGGGGAGCCATCTATACGAGGGGGGGATACAGGGGGAGCCATCTATAGGGGGGGATACAGGGGGGAGCCATCTATACGAGAGGGGGGGATACAGGGGGGAGCCATCTATAGGGGGGGATACAGGGGGGAGCCATCTATAGGGGGGATACAGGGGGGAGCCATCTATAAGGGGGTAATACAGGGGGAGCTATCTATAAGGGGCCAATACAGATGTGCAGTGTGTAGAGAGATGAGGATGGTGACAGAGTGTGGAGCCTAGTATGTCTGTCTGGCAGATTCTGTGGATTCGTGGCTCGGAGAAGTTCTCATAACGGCACAGGGCAAATGGAAAAGAAGATGAAAAGGGAAGAACTCCGATCAGAGAAGACGTCCCATGTGAGTCACTTGATCTATCTGCACTGTAATGTATATGGTGTACAGAACCTGTGTAGAGCTGGGTACCTCTATATGACTGGATGAGGTGATAGTGATCTGTGTACAGTGGATTAGTCAGTAGCAGCGGTGGTGTTAGTCAGTATGCGGTGGTAATATTTGTTGATTGTTATCTGGCATATATATAGAGAAGGGCAAAACAACATGTCTCATATAGACAGAGGAGCAACAACATGACTATTATATTATATATGAACCATGTTGTTTCCCTGTATTCTGTATACAGGGAAACAACATGGTTCATATATAATATAATAGTCATGTTGTTGCCCCTTTCTCTATATATAAGCCATGTTGTTTCCCTGTATATTGTATTATACAGTATACATACAGGGAGACAAGGATGTCTAACCCCCATTCAAAGAGTTAAAGAGAACCTGGCAGCACCCGGCCCTATCTGAGGTGCTGACAGTGTGCTGTAGCTGGCGGTCCCCTTGTGAGCTTGTTACCTTTTGTAATATGCTCACAAGGGGATCTACTGTAATGAAGAGTCAATGAGGAGTTGTGCCTCAGCGTTTGTGCCTCACTCTAGCACTCCTCACCACTGCTTTCTCCTCCCTCTCCTTCTAGAATAATCAATGCTGCCCACCCTACTGCTGGCTCAGCTGTAAGACAGAATCTGCCATTTGCAATCAGACTGGTGCTGTTTCTGATGGTGACTGGTGCGGTCTCTATGAACATGACTTGAGCTGTCTCTATGATGGTGACTGGTGCTTTCTCTATGATGGTGACTGGTGCTGTCTCTATGATGGTGACTTGTGCTGTCTCTATGATGGTGACTGGTGCTGTCTCTATGATGATGACTGGTGCTGTCTCTATGATGATGACTGGTGCTGTCTCTATGATGGTGACTGGTGCTGTCTCTATGATGATGACTGGTGCTGTCTCTATGATGGTGACTGGTGCTGTCTCTATGATGGTGACTGGTGCTGTCTCTATGATGATGACTGGTGCTGTCTCTATGATGATGACTGGTGCTGTCTCTATGATGGTGACTGGTGCTGTCTCTATGATGATGACTAGCACGGTCTCTATGAAACAGACTATTTAGGAAATGGCTGAATAGACTCTGTTACCTTTTCACAGTAGAGGACGGCTGAACTTCTGCTATGTAGAGGAGATATTTCTATTTTACCATCTATTAATAGTTTGGCCACTGCTGCAACTATTTTTACTGCTTCAGTTTAATGGTTAAATTTAAACTTTCCTGTCGTTCTGTGTTTTCAGCTCCTCTGCAGGCCTATGTATGCAGAGTCAGACTGGGAATGAAATCCAGCCCTGTTATGTGAAAGCACTAAGGCCGACTTGCTGCATTTTTCACCAAAACTACCAGTCAGGAATAAAGGAGTGATGTCTGGGGGTTTATGCCTTCTCAAGGAGTAGGAGTTACCACATATCTAAGTGCAGGTACAGCTGGGCCTGCCCAGGAGGAAGAGTGGCCTGCAGTATACAGAGAGAGGTCAGATGGGAGGAGCTATAGAAGTCTGCCCATGAAGAAGAGGGGAGGAGACTCTGAGGGTGGGTGAGTGGCCTGCAGTATACAGAGAGAGGTCATATGGGAGGAGCTATAGGAATCTGCCCATGAAGAAGAGGGGAGGAGACTCTGAGGGTGGGTGAGTGGCCTGCAGTATACAGAGAGAGAGGTCAGATGGGAGGAGCTGCAGAAGCTGAGGAAGAAGAGACTCAGGGTGAGTGACTGACTGACTTACTGACTTGTGGCATACGAAGACAAATCAGAGGGTGAGAGGATAGAAAAGCTGCTGAGTAGGAAGATGAAAGCTGTGTGTTACATTCACTTGGCCATCTTACATTTGCCAGAATTGTCAATATCGCAGTTTATGTTTCTCCATGGTTACAGACTACAAACAAACCCTGTGTAGTCTGATTCTGAAGTTACTTTCGTCCATCTGCCCCTACCCCTAGGTACACACTCTACAAGGTACATTAACATGGAATATTAACAAGGAATACCGACACATACGTCTGCATAAGAGCTGTATATATAAAATGGTCGGAGACTTTTAATCAAGGCGAAGGTTGACTAATTTATTATCATTATGGATCCATTGGAGTAATACATTATTAGTTGAAAATCTGCACCCACCCTTAAACACCCAGCAACGCTGTAAATCTTTTGTGATATTGTATATATAAAGAAGTTTTTGTGTTTTTTCTTTTATCTTTAGGAGCGGTTGCCGGAGGATTTTATAACAATGATTACACAGTTTGATGCCAAGTCCCCAGTTACCAAAATAAATGGTAGGTTTACTGAGACTCAATTATGGCAATTAGCTAACGAAATAAAATATATTTACTCTGGTGCTAATGATCTCATCCAAGGCGCGGGGTAATGTGTCTGCGAGCGGCGGGGTAATAATGGAATAATAAATGGCAGCCGCTTTTATTTATCTACCCAGGAAAGGCTGTAATTCTGTAAGAGATCTCAGAAACTTGCTCTGTAAAATGCTGATAGATCCATTTACACAGAGACGCTAAGCTGTGAATATTATTCAGGTCAATAGGATGTCTGTGTTCATGCAATGGCATTAGGATGTGTGTATGGCCGCAAAGGGGGCAGAGTCACACTGGAGCTCTAGTGTCTCGGGGGGCTCAAAGGACTCTCTTACTCAAAAATGTCGGAAAATGCAGCACCAAATTAAAGGTGGATCCTAGGACTTTGGTTTAAGAGCTCCCTGTACTGGGTGGGGGGCAGAGTGGGGGAAAGGCATGGTCTGCATAGCGGGGTTTACAGCACTGTACTCTGACCCAGGAAGTCTCCCTCACCTTCCAAATCATAGCAGATCCACTTCAGGCTGGGGCTTACATCAGGGGACAGGACTGCGGAGGTAATCTCTTCATAGCTGTAACCCCTCTCTCCCCAGACAGAGAATGTTGCATGTTTGTGCCCACATATGCCTGCAGTCTCTGTCAGCCCTTGTTTTTCCCATCCTCTCCATTCCTGCTATAATGTGCCTGCACTTACACTCATCTATACACACTGCTGCTGTAATGTGCCTGCACTTACACTGAGCTATACACACTGCTGCTATGATGTGCCTGTACTCACACTCAGCTATACACACTGCTGCTGTAATGTGCCTGCACTCACACTCAGCTATACACACTGCTGCTATAATCTGCCCGCACTTATACTCAGCCATTCACACTGCTGTATAGAAAGGTTTCTGTCACTGTGATCTCACTTCCTGATTTGTCCATGCTGTACACACATTGCTGTCATGTGACCACACAGACCTCTGACAGCAGCCCTGCTTCTCTATTCTAGCCTGTTGTACTACGCTACTGCATTATGGGGATCTGCAACTTAATCCTGTATCTACAAACTGCTGCTGTTTTTTCAGGTTTATTCCCCTACTATACATTATACTGCACATGCTGATTGCTATACTGCACAGTAGCTTATAATATCACATATTCAGCTGTTTCTTAATGTTTGTTTCATTAATTTTACATGTTATTCAGAATAAAAAAATATTATTTTTGGGGTGTGGAACCAATTGTCTGCATTTTAATGATTTCTTATGGGAAAATTTGCTTTGGTTTAAAAGTGGATTTGGATTACAAGCACGGTCCTGGAACTGACTGTTAGTTTTAACTTTAGGTGAAAATAGTGCAGTTATTCATTTTGGGGGATTGGGATTGAAAACAATGATCTATTGTACTTCTGTGTCCAGGCAGAGCGCCACTCATGTACAAAGTCTATTTAGGTCAATGGGGCTAAAGCACAATGCAATGTATATAGGCTGTGTTACCTTACATCTAATCCGTAGGTGCACCTGCTCTTCTCCACAATGGCTGAATAGAACAATCTGTAATAAGTGCTTCTTCGCCTGCCGCTGCTGCTGGGTTATTTTTTGCTTGTGTAAATATGCTGAGCAATGAAGTCATTGGCAAAAAATGCTGAAATTCCTCAATCTAAATGTATTTTGTCACACTATTAAAACGTAATGACTACATTGTTTGGATCTGGGTAGTGAATGAGCTGTGGAAGCTGCAGTGTAAGCAGATATGGGGAGCTCAGTCTTCATTATTTACTTGTGGATTTTTCATGGAGTGATTTATTTCAGCATCTCGAGACGTCCTTCACAAAGTACCTGGCACAGGCATGGTGTTTTTAGGTATATTTTAGAGAAGGTTCTCTAACCCCCATTCAAAGAGTTAAAGAGAATCTGGCAGCACCCGGGCCCTATCTGAGGTGCTGACAGTGTTCTGTAGCTGGGGGTCCCCTTATGAGCTTACCTTTTGTAATATGCTCACAAGGAGATCTACTGTAATGAAGAGTCAATGAGGAGTTGTGCCTCAGCGTTTGTGCCTCACTCTAGCACTCCTCACCACTGCTTTCTCCTCCCTCTCCTTCTAGAATATTCAATGCTGCCCACCCTCCTGCTGGCTCAGCTATCAGACAGAATCTGCCATTTGCAATCAGATATAAAATCACCTGCAATAGCAACAGTTCTTTCTTTGGTTCGATTCCCCTGATGGAAATGAAACATAATTATTTATTTATTTTCATTATTGTATCAAGTGCAAAGAATTCCCAGTCAGGTCCAAATTAGTTTAATTTTTTTTTTACTACAATGATAATATATATATATATATATATATATATATATATATATATATATACTGTATATACATCTTTTATTTTTTTTCCTCATCATTGTATAAAAAAAAATAATTTTAAAACTAATTGGAACTTCTTTGCAATGATAAAAATGATACAATAATGAGAAAAAAATAAATATATTAAAAGAAAAAATCCTTTCTTCCGAAGCCAATGGGATCATCGCTGTGCAGAGAAAGAGCTGACCAATATTTCATTCAGGAAACATATTAGACAAGTGTATAACTTTTTATTTTGTAAAAAGAGTCCCCCGTTAAGCACAGTAATAAGTTATACACATAGATGTCCCCTCTGCCCTGATTACAATGTTACTAAGATTTTTTACTAGTTAAAGGAGAAGTCCGACGCATTATAAAATCCGGCAGCCAACAGGGAGGAACTGATTACAAGTATTAACTTACCTCTTCCCATGCCTGCGGAGAGTGGACGCTGCAGGACGCCTGACGGGTTCTCTGGCAATGACACGTCACGACCTGGCTGATGGGCTGACCGCTCAGCCAGTCAGTGATGGGGACGGGATGCTGCTCCAGTCATTGATTGGCTGAGCAGCCAGTCCATCAGCCGGGACAAGCCAGGAAAATGTCTACCGGCCGGAGTCCTGAGGATGGTCCCGTCGCTCACCGCAGGCACGGGGAGAGGTGAGTTACTACTTGTCATCAATTTCCTCCCTGCTGGACTTCTCCTTTAAAGTATGGTTTTATTGTTGAAATCACACTGAGTTTTCTCTCTGTTTTAGTTGCTGTGGATCGGTTACCAAACTTCTTGTCTATGCCAAACACACCAGATGGCAAACCAATGCCCCATCACCGCGGCTCCATCCATCTAAACAGTGAGAACATGCAGATGCTTAATACAGCCTATGAGGACGCCAGGAACGGGAGGCCGTCTGAACGGTAAACAAATGTGTTTTCTCCATATGGATTACATTGTATACTGAGCTGTGTATGAAGCACATACCCTAACAGAAGAGGAACTCTAACCTGAGTCATAGCAATGTAAATCACTAGGATTTCCCCTTGCTTGTCAACGATAGAGATGAGCATGCTGGAGTCCAATTGTTCTGCATTTGATTTCCGGTGGCTGAAGAAGTTGGATGCAGCCCAAAGGAGTCTGGTAAGACATGGATACATTCTATGACCTATGCCTCTATCCATGTTTTCCAGGACACCCTAGGGCTGCATGCAACTTATTATACTACCTGTTGCTTGATAAAGGCCCATGTTTATAGAAATATGTTCCCAGTGCACAGACAGTAACAAGACAAGGTTAAGAGTAGCGTCCAACCTATGGCTCCCCGGCTGTTTGGAAACTACAAATCCCAGCATGCCCTGACAACTGTGGACTGGGAGTGATGGAAATGCAATTTTTAAGATATGAAGAGCAATGGGTTTACAGGGTTTTTATGACTTCTGTCACCCCCCAGTATTCAGCTAAACAGGTTGTACACTTCATACCACTAACACTGCCGTACATTAAATAGTGGCTGGATCTGGTATTGCAACTATCCCTATTGAAGTAAATAGAAACAACTTCAATACCAGGTAAAGCCTCTACACAGTGTACAGCAGTGCGGCTGACAGGACTTGAAGAGAAAACTTGAAAGAAGAAGAATACTTGTACCCATGTTTTGAACCTTTGTCGTTATACCACCCTTTGCCCTGCAGTGTCAAGTTACCCGTTCTATCAGGGTGACACAAGCCCCAGTCCTGGTTACCTGAGTTGAGCGAAGTGTCCAAGGTTGTCCCGTTATCACTTGCGTTGCGTAGGCTTTTAGCTGCTTTGCTCTATCCGGATCACTTCCTCTGCCTTAGGATACTGTCCTGCACTTTTAGAGATCACGGCATGGGTTGGGGTGATCTCTGACTCGTCTTTTCTGTAGGTGTTTAGCACTGTATCTTGAGGATAAGTGTTGCTTTAAAAAAGAAAGTCTCCGTGTTCTCCATAAGTGTCTGTCTACTACCAAACTCCTGACTAGACTGACCTGTCCCCCTGGTTGTTGTGTTGTGTAAGGGTAGGGAAAGAACAGCATTGGCTGGTACAGATCAGGTGGTACATAAACAGTAACCCTTACATGACTACAGCTGTCTAACATAAAACAATAGTTAAACATAACAGTGACAACTTGTGGTACAAATAAAGAATGCAGCCTCATTACCACTGAAGGGATAACTTTGCGACTGGTGCCTAAAGCACTTAACTGTAGGACACCACAACAGATTGTTTGTTAGATCCCAGGAACCTCTGTTTGGTCCTGATGAAACATAACCACAGCTTCCTATACTCTTCACAGGCCTATGATCGAGCTCTGTATCCCCTCATCACTGGACCCGACCCTCGCTCCTCCAGGATGCCATGTTATTTCCATGTTCTCACAGTATACACCGTACACC
This sequence comes from Dendropsophus ebraccatus, assembly GCF_027789765.1. Classification (NCBI taxonomy): domain Eukaryota; kingdom Metazoa; phylum Chordata; class Amphibia; order Anura; family Hylidae; genus Dendropsophus; species Dendropsophus ebraccatus. The sequence continues at coordinate 22,171,186 of NC_091461.1, read as the reverse complement.
CTGAGTGAGGGGCGGACATGGAGCGACGAGGAGAGAGACAGATATGCAGATAATGGTAAATGACGCTTTATCACGCCTTACTACCTACTCTTCTTTCTCATATATATATATATATATATATATATATATAATTTATTTATTTTTTGGCCACAAACAAGCAGCTTCAAATGCCAGTCGTTGCCCCTACCACTTTTCTCTATGGCGTCTCTCTGCTCTGAAGGACAGCTGGCGTCCAGTGATGGGTAATGCTTCGGTACACCTGCAGAGGCACAGCAGCATACACTTACTGGATCCCCCAGCCCCTTGTGTCCCCTGAAAGAGTCCTCCCATAACTGTCCCTATGAATCTATCATTTCCTGTGTCTGGACAGAGAGCAGGAAGCTCAGAGTAAGGGGGGGGGGGGGGCACTGGAGTATTGGCCCTGGTGGGAATAGGTGGCAGGTGAGTACATGCTTTTTATTTTCTGCACTCCCTCCCCCATTGTGAATACTTATATTACTAATATTAATCTGGACAACCCCTTTAACCTCTTAGGGACATATGACGTACCGGTACGTCATATGTCCCTAGGGGGTGTTCAGAGCGGGACCGCCGCGATCCCGGGTGCCGCGTGTAGCCCGGGACACGGCTTTTAGGTAATCAAAGGCTTTGACAGCTGCCTCCGATTACCAGAGGCAGCCGTTCCCTGGTGTCTAGTGGAGGAGATCGCTCCTCCGGGACGTTGTCCCGGAGGAGCGATCTCCGTGACTGAAGCCGGCCGGGGTCCGCTCCAAGATGGCGCCGACCCCGGCTTGGCACTCGTTTGTTTTTGGCTGCAGCAGCCGAAAGCAAACGAGTGCCGAACTCATTGATCTTTGCTGTATTACTATACAACAAAGATCTCAATGAGAGATCAAAGTGTATATACTAGAAGTCCCCTAGGGGGAATAACCCTAACCCCAGGGGGAATAACCCTAACCCCAGGGGGGAATAACCGTAACCCCAGGGGGGCTTCTAATATAAGTGTAAAAAAAAAAAAAAAAAGTATTGTTATTAGTAAAAACTAAAAAACACCCTCCCCTAATAAAAGTTTGAATCGCCCCCCTTTTCCCATGTTTTAAATAAAAGTAAATAAATGAATAAACATGTTTGCTATCGCCGCGTGCGTAATCGCCCAAACTATTAATTAATCACATTCCTAGGTGGAAAAATGCAAGTGCTATGGCCTTTTAAACACAAGGAGAAATAAACGAAAACGCAAAAACGAAAATTGGCCCCGTCCTTAAAGGGTTAAAGGGCTTATCTAGTGAAAATATTTTTCTTTCAAATAAACTGGTTTCAGAAAGTTATATAGATTTGTCATTTACTTCTATTTAAATATCTGAAGTCTTCTAGTACTTATCAGCTGCTGTATGTCCTGCAGGAAATGTTTTCTTTTCAGTCTGACACAGTGCTCTCTGCCACCCCCTCTGTCCGAGACAGGAACTGTCCAGAGCAGAAGAGGTTTTCTGGGGGAAATTTGCTACTACTCTGGACAGTTCCTGTCTCGGACAGAGGTGGCAGCAGAGAGTACTGTGTCAGACTGAAAAGAAAATAGCCTTTCCTGCAGGACATACAGCAGCAGATAAGGATGGGAAGATTTGAGATTTTTAAATAGAAGTAAATTACAAATCTATTTAATTTTTTAAAACCAGTTGATTTGAAAGAAAAAGATTTTCGATGGACAACCCCTTTAAGCTTCCTCTAAGAGGACATGTATATCATACATAGAAGTATAAAACAGATGACATCCCATTTGCTCTTCTTGCATGGATGCCACATTACACTCACGCTATTCATCATTCACATAATACTAGCATGTGCTCGCAGAATATGAGGAACATGAGTTTTAGATTTTGGGCATTTGTGCTGCAGTAATAATGTAATTTTATTTAGTAGGTCACCAAAGTCATGACTTTTTGATTTAGTCCATGAGATCGTGAGGATCTCCATTATATTCTTTTGCTTATAGACTTTTCTTCCATATACAGCTGGTCCATCACTTTCTATGTACAGTATGTTGCTCATTCTAAGGCCAAGAGCAGCATTACGACTAGTGTTGAGAGAGCATGCTCAGTCGAGTACAGCATCGGAGTGCTCGATCAAGCTCAATGCTCGACAGAGCACCTCGTGGGGCTCGGGTAAAGGGCAAACCTTCAATAACTGACGGCTGAAGAGTATAATATACAAAAATTTGAGAAAATTAGAAGGGTTTCTGCAAGACACATTAGAACTCTGGCGATATGCCGTCAATTGCTAGGATACTGTGTGCTTTGCAAAAACTTATTACATTTTTTTGTTCTAATTTTTGTATATTTCATTTAAACATCCCTTCAAGGGACGAAATAAACAAAAAATAGAACCGAAAAATGTAATATGTTAACCAGGCACCCTCCGCTCTGCCGATGTTAAATGGTCAAATCTCCCATTGATTTCAATGGGGTTCGCTATTAAAGGGGTTATCCAGTGCTACAAAAACATGGCCACTTTTCCCCCTCTCTTTTCTCCAGATTGGGTGGGGTTTCAAACTTAGTTCCATTGAAGTAAATGGAGCTTAATTGCAAACCACACCTGAACTGGAGACCGAGGGAAAAAGTGGCCATGTTTTTGTAGTGCTGGATGACCCCTTTAAATGCACTCGAGCATTGAAAGAAGCTTGACTCCAGAGCACTCGCTCAACACTTACTAAAACTATGAGAGTTTATAGAAATTAGCCCAGAAACGGTAAATGTTACGTATAGATAAACTTCCTGGTATTTACCAACAATTCCGAGCCGCAAACATATATTACCACAAAAAGGGGAACCGAAAATGTTCAGCAGCTGACTCATAGCAGAGGACCTTGTTGCTGGGGAAACCTCTGGGGAGATGCGGCTGCCCGTGCCTTGGGTCTAAGAGGCTAATACTGCATAAAATGGAATTAACATGGATACAATTTGTTTATAAAAGGCAGGGCTGGGTTTATAGAGACATGGACAATAAGCAAAATCCTGTTTATTATATTAGTTAAACTAATCTATGCTTATCCCAGGCTGCTTACAACCTCAATGATCGGCTGTAATCTGTGGTGGAATACATTAGCAAGCATTCCATTTCCCTGCAGCTCTCCGCAGGTAATATAAAGCATTACATGCTGTCCAATGAAATCAATAAAAGAAAAGACAGAGCTCCATGGTGCAGATTTCCAGTGGCAGTGGACTAAAGGAGGAGACGTATGGGGACACTCATCTGATGTGGTTGTGTAACGATTGAGGGAGGAACAACTACTCACAGTGTATAAGAATAGACACAGACCGCAGCCTCTCCTATGATTTCCTTGCGATAGATCCACGTAACGAAACTCCACTCAAAGCACAGCGAATGTTTGATAAAGCGCACGTCACGCCAGCAGTGGAATTAAAATCCCCTTTATTGAAACACACACAATAATGGGGGAGATTTATCAAACATGGTGTAAAGTGAAACTGGCTCAGTTGTCCCTAGCAACCAATCAGATTCCACCTTTCATTCCTCACAGACTCTTTGGAAAATGAAAGATGGAATCTGATTGGTTGCTAGGGGCAACTGAGCCAGTTTCACTTTACACCATGTTTGATAAATCTCCCCCAATGCATTTCGAAACCGGACCAGTTTTTTTTTCTTTAGGAAACAGGGCCGGTTTTGAAACGCATCGTGTGTTTCAATAAAGGGGATTTTAATTCCACTGCTGGTGTGACCTGCGGCTTCCCCAACCTATGCTGTGCTTAGAGTGGAGTGTTGTTACCGCAATGAAATCAATAGTCTGTCAATGTAATGTAAAAATCTGCCGGGTCCTCCAGAGAGGGACATCTGTGTAATGCAATTTCAGCAAAAAATTGACGAAACATGAGAGTGGCCTATTTTTTTTTTATTTTTTTTTTTGCACAGTACGATATACAAATAATTTGTAGCATATTCCATATCTGTGTGTATATATATATATATATATATATATATATATATATATATATATATTAAGATGTTATCACAGTCCTCCTGCCATCCGTACAGAGTATGTAGTGTTATCTAGGCCAGGGTGCAAATCCTCACTATTAAATTGCTGTTGCTTTAATGTGCTGCCAGATAGAAGCTAATGCATACTAGTAAACCACACATATTACAGCCATAAATTGCAGTGTAATCCAATAAACATGCTGCAGAACTTATAAAGTGCTGTCCGGGATAATAACATGGTTTAAGGATTATCCCAGTTTTATAAATAAATTCTTTAATCTCTTTACTGCTGAGAATATTTCTACTTTGTATTCCTAACACTTTCCCCATGAATACATAAGCCAGCATTTACACATAGATATTCTGCAATGTCTCAACTTCCGTATTTTTGGTAACTTAAATATAATTTACGGCTGTGACAGTGGCTTCTACTGAGAAATCAGATTATTTTTATAGCGACAGGGGACGTGGTGGTTTAACGCCGCAGACAAGGTTTGGCGTAATAAACAGGATATTGTTCTGGTAGCAACGTACAAAAATATCATAATATATGTATAAGAACTGAACTATGCTGTTTGTAGTGTCGACAAATTTCCCATTGAAAATGGAGATTAAAGGGGTTGTCCAGGCTTAGAAAAACGTGACCACTTTTTTCCAGGAACAACACCCTCTTGTCCTCAGTTGCAGATCAGTTCCTTGATGTGAAAGGAGCTAAACTGCAATACCACACCCGACCTGAGGACAGGGGTGGCGCTGTTTTTTTTCTTCAAGAAAGTAGCTGAGCGTTTTCTAATCCTGGATATCCCCCTTTAATATTGCTATAATGATGCCTAAATAATACAACCGTGTTGTACATTAAATAATAGTGTGCCTAAATCACTGTACAGAGGCTAATATCGTTATACAGTGCCTAAGGAATATAATATATATAACATATATATATATATATAATATATAATATATTAAGATTTGGCCATAGTACGGTCTACATACAGTTTTCCGAGTCTATAGATTGTTAAAGGGAATCTGTCACTAGGTTTATTCTGACTTAAATGAGGGCTAGTATAAACTAGTGACTGAAATGCTGAACATATCATTGTATTACTTATATCATACTGTTCAGCCGTTCTCCTAATATGCAGGAGAATGAGATTTGTGCTGCACCACTCCCCCCGCCCCCCAGCTGTTGATTGGCAGTTGGCTGCTTAAAAACAGCACGGATAAATAACTGTCAATCAATAGCTTGTGGGCTGGGTTTGCTGGAGCTCATGAATATCCAGGACTACTGATCACATAATAGACAATAGTTATTGTCCTTGTTATTCCAAGTCAGCTGCAAGTGATACATCATTCTGTTAAGCTTCTCTGTCACTAGTTTATGCTACCATTAAAAAGGGCAGCATAAACCTACTGACAGAGTCTCTTTACATTTACTCATATTTATCTTAAGCTCTCCTATTGCATTGCCACTATGAAAACATTTTTGCATCTGTAACAGCTGTTTCTGAGTGCTGGCTGGCTAGTAGTGAAGCCCTTGTTGTACAGCTGAAGGGCTACACTTTCTCCTTGAGGAGAGCACCCATAAGTGTGTGGCGTCTAATGTGCAGTGCTCCACTGGGAAAAAATATGCAAAGTTGCCCCCCCCCTCCAGAGGTGCCACCTAATATACAAAGGGACGCAGCACTGACTTGCAAGGATGCTGTCTCCAATAGGTGGCATCACCTTTCTTCCTTCTTGAGGAGAGCTAATTTGCATATATTTTTTTCCAGTAGAGCACTGCATGGCCTATATGACTCCACATTTGAAGAGAAACTTCAGCTCTAAATAAAACCATGTCACTCAAGCTAGCTCGTGTACGGTCATTGATTTGAACAGAGCTGCATTTTCCGTCTTCATAATATTTCGCATCGTTTTCGCGACCGAGCCACTTAAAACGGCGCCTTTAAGGACCTGTAATTGGCACATGAATATTTAATATTAAATCAAGAAGTGGTCATTATAATAATTGGTTTATGATCTAAGCTCCACAAGACGCTAGCCAAATTGCGTCCATGAATAAATATACACCACTTACATCTAGAGTAAGCATAAAGACTAATAATAAAGTGAGACATCAACTAGCCAAGGGCCGGTGTCCCCGCAGACATACCCGACTAATAATAATAGTAGTAGCTTTATGGTGCTAGAATATACTGCAAAATTACATGAAAACGCTACGGCCATAATTGCTATAGATAATTGCTATATAGAGTCAGCGAGAACTCCATTTTAAGTACAGATATAAAACGTAGCTATGCTATTAACTCCTCGTGTTCTGTTACTGGGTAATATTTTATAGCATCCATTTTTAGCAGCCATGACACTGTCATTTCGTTACATAGTCACCAATGCCTCATAGATGTATATAGTCCCCACTTGTCCGTATATAGTCCCCACTTGTCCGTATATAGTCCCCGCTTGTCCTGTCTTCTTGATAGAACGGTGGCGTCCACATTTGGTTTTATACTTTTATATTTCAATACATTGCTAATCTAGTAGAGTTTCCACAGAAATATGAAGGCTATGGCTTTCGCTACATGGCATCTAATAGATATAGTTGGGGGGGACCAACTATATCACCCCACCACCAGCAGTCTTAACCTCTTAAGGACGGAGCCAATTTTCGTTTTTGCGTTTTGTTTTGTTTCCTCCTTATGTTAAAAAGGCCATAGCACTTGCATTTTTTCACCTAGAGACCCACATGAGCCCTTATTTTTTGCGTCACTAATTGTACTTTGCAATGATAGGCTGAATTTCTGCATAAAGTACACTGGGAAACCAGGAAAAAATTCAATGTGTGGTGAAATTGAACAAAAAAAACGCATTTTTTTTATTTAGGGGTTTTTTGTTCTTATGCCATTCGCCCTGGGATAAAACTGACTTGTTATGCATGTTCCTCAAGTCGTTACGATTACAACGATATGTAACATGTATAACTTTTATATTATCTGATGGCCTGTAAAAAATTCAAACCATTGTTAACAAATATACATACTTAAAATTGCTCCATTCCCAGACTTATAGCGCTTTTATCCTTGGGTCTATGGGGCTGTATGAGGTGTCATCTTTTGCGCCATGATGTTTACTTTCTATCGGTTCCTTGATTGCACATATACGACTTTTTGATAACTTTTTATTACATTTTTTCTGGATTTGATGCGACCAAAAATGCGCAATTTTGCACTTTGGGATTTTTTTGCGCATACGCAGTTTACCGTGCGAGATCAGGAATGTGATAAATTAATAGTTCGGGCAATTACGCACTCGGCGATAGCAAACATGTTGATTTATTTACTTTTATTTAAAACCTGGGAAAAGGTGGGTGACTCAGGCTTTTATTAGGGGAGGGGGCTTTTTACTAATAACAACACTTTTTTTTTTTACACTTATACTAGAAGCCCCCCTGGGGTTAGGGTTATTCCCCCCCTGGGGTTAGGGTTATTCCCCCTGGGGTTAGGGTTATTCCCCCCTGGGGTTAGGGTTATTCCCCCTGGAGTTAGGGTTATTCCCCCTAGGGTTAGGGTTATTCCCCCCTGGGGTTAGGGTTATTCCCCCCCTGGGGTTAGGGTTATTCCCCCTGGGGTTAGGGTTATTCCCCCTGGAGTTAGGGTTATTCCCCCCTGGGGTTAGGGTTATTCTCCCTGGGGTTTGGGTTATTACCCCTGGGGGACTTCTAGCATAAGTATACAGATCTCTCATTGAGATCTTTGCTGTATAGTTATACAGCAAAGATCAATGAGATCAGCACTCGGATGTTTTTGGCTGCTGCAGCCGAAAGCATCCGAGTGCCAAGCTGGGATCAGCGCCATTTTGGCGGAGACCCCGGCCGGCCCTAGTCACGGAGAATGCTTCTCCGGGACAACGTCCCGGGGGAGCGATCTCCGCCACTAGACACCAGGGAAGTGCTGCGTCCGGTAATCGGATGCAGCTGTCATCTTTGACAGCTCCGTCTGATTACTGTATTAGCGGGCACAGCAATGGGGCCGTGCCCGCTAATACCTGCGGTCCCGGGCTACACGCGGCACCCGGGACCGCGGCGGTTCAGAGCGGGGTCACCGCGCGGCCCCGCTCTGAACACCTCTTGTGGGCGCATGACGTACGGGTACGTCATGCATCCTTAAGAGGTTAAAGTGTATCTGTCTTTATAACTTTTAAAATCCAAATCAGCAGTAGATGTGAAATAAAGCTAATTTGCAATACACATTCATTATTTTTTTGTTATTAGCCTGCTGTAAAACAAAGCTGTACTTACCAGAAATCCAGGTCCAGTCTCCTGAAGGCAGCTATATAACAGCTATACTTACCAGAAATCCAGGTCCAGTCTCCTGAAGGCAGATTTTCTGACTTGTGCTGGTTGAAAAAAACAGACTAAACACAGAACAGAGAGTCACGGCTCAATGTGTCCATCAATCACATGACTGCCTTCTCTCTGTGAGTGCTCAGATGGCCTGGGATACACAGGACTTCCTGTGTTCTGACTGTTTTCTGTTTTTTTTTAGAGAAAAAAGAGTCAGAAAACAGGAAGTGCCGTGTTTTCCATGATAACTAAAAAAAAAAATAATGAATGTAAATCGCAAAACTTGCTTTATATCAGATCTACTGTTGATTTAGATTTTGATTCTTGAAAGGTTCATTCATCTCTAGTTGTAAGGATTTTTTTTTTTTTTGTTACATGTTGAAAAGCAAAGAATTCTGGAAGGAGGAAGTAGCTAACTTCTCCTTTTACAATAGAAATCCATCTAAATGAACAGAGGTTCTCTCTAAGCCGTAGAAATAAGATCTCAGCTGCTACCGTCTGGGAAACAAACGGTTAAAAAGAAGCTAATGGCTCTTAAAGTGAACAATTTTCTTCCAAGTGGAAAATATAATTAGAAGAACAAATGTTTTTGCAGGGCAATAAGGAGGAAGATACTGGGAAAGCTTCCCGGCCCTCCGTCACTGCGTAGCAATATATGTGATGTATATTTGTAATTTTATACCGGAGGAATAACACTTCATTGTATGAGATGGTCACTCCGGACCGCGGCACGCTGGCTGCCGAGCGGCACTTGCCGTATCGTAATCTGTAAACGGAACCTGATAAACAAATTACTTGTCCTAATATTGTTTTCCATTTTATCTTTCTTGTTAGTATTCGACTGGGTAGAAAAATATGCTCCGGGCTTCAAGGCGTCCGTGATAGGCAGAGACGTCCTCACCCCACCGGACCTGGAGAGGATATTCGGCCTCACCGGAGGAGTACGTAGATTCTACTCGTTACATGTGCTGGCAAGATTGTAGGGGAATATGTCATCGGAATGGCCTCATCAGTAGAAAACGATATGGCGACCGTCCTGTAATGTTGCACGTAAATGGAAGGAATGATTACACCCAGGTTATTACGACCATTATAGGTTGGGTGTGAATATACATGATACTGCATGGTCCTCCATAGAAGACTATTAGAACCAATGGTCAAAGTTTCCATTTAATGGGGTCATCCAGCAAATCAAGTGGTTTCAGAAAGTTATATAGATTTGTAATTTACTTCTATTTAAAAATCTCAATCTTTCAGCACTTATCATGTGCTGTATGTCCTGAAGGAAGTGGTGTATTCTTTCCAGTCTGACACCTCTGTCTCCTCTGCTGCCATCTCTGTCCGTGACAGGAACTGTCCAGAGCAGGAGTAAATTCCCATATAAAACCACTCCTGCTCTCAACAGTTCCTGTCTTGAAAAGAGGTGGCAGACTGGAAAGAATACACCATTTCCAGCAGGACATACAGCAGCTGATAAGTACTGGAAGACTAGAGAATTTTAAATAGAAGTAAATTACAAATCTATATAACTTTCTGAAACCAGTTGATTTGAAAGAAAAAGATTTCTTTAAAGTAAAATGTTGTTAAACTACCAAATTTCCGATAGGACTCTGGGGGTGGTTTCTCTTTGTCCACAGAAGGTCCCCTGTAGGAGGAGTTACATGGTAGAGGAAGTGCATTTCAGTTCTAGTCAGATTTCCAGTGAGAGAGGACACAAAGCAAACCGTTCCTGCAGAAGCCAGGAGTCAGTTGAGTCTAGCTATCAGAGTGAGCAGATGCAGCTAGAGACCAACACTCCTTCTAAAGCCACTACCACTTATACTATGCAGTGCTAAACACAAACAAGGGAGAGTAGCCACCAAGGAACACCCTAGCCCACACCAGAAACACGTCAAGAAAGTGCAGGACAGACTCCTGAAGAGATAGGAGCTGATCTCAGTAGGACAAAGCAACCGTAAAAGTAAAGGTCTATGTATCCTACTGCGCAGTGCAGGTAACTGGGACACCTCGGACACTAGCTACACCCAGATAACCAGGTTGGGGCTCGTACTACCCTAATAGGACGGGTTCTAAGATACCAGAGGGCAGAAGGCGGCCAGACACAGTCTAAATGTGAGTACGAGTATCACTTCACTACTAAAGATATCTACCCAGGTTCCGGCAGAGTACAAGGCTACATTGGGTTGGGCCTCCTCTGGCAAACTCCTCTCCTCTGCTCTCTTCTTTCTACAAGCACTGTTACAACTACTTCCTCAATTTCTTTCAAGTACCTACCTCAAGCACTAAGTTTGGCACTAAAGTCTGTATCAAGATTATTGTCTGTATAACGTGTAGTGTACAACTGCAAGAGTCCTACAGTAAAGCTGTTCTATTTTTATAGTAACGCACGGGACTCTGCCTATCTCTACTCGCACCTGCACCTATACACACACCACCGCACACCTTGGGTTATTTTTCCCCCTTCTGTGGGTGGTGGTACCGACAATCCGGGTTGTTCAGTTTCCACTCCAGGTTGCTGTGACAAGAGGCCAAGGGACCCACAACCAACCCGGAAGGTTACCGACCCTTTAGGAACATCACTATCCGCACACCACAGAATTGGCGTCACAAGCTATCTTAACTACTGGCTTTATACCACATATAGGACTCCTGAAGATAGCCATGAGCTCCTGTAACTGGTGGAGGTCCCAGCAGTCAGACCCCCACCAATCAGTTAGTTAGTTATCTGTATTACTCGACCAGTTACTGTAGATGTTATTTGTCGTGACGCCAGTGCTGTGGTAGCAAATAGGTGTGATGTTGATAACTGCTTTTGTGTATGGCCGGTTTATGCCCCCAAATCATTGGTAACCTACAGGCTTGTTGTGGGTCCCTTGGGCTCTTGTCACGGCAACCTGGAGTGGTAATTGACTCACCTGGACTGTCATTACCGCCACCCTTAGAGAAGGGGAAAAATAAGCCAAGGTGTGCGGTGGTGTGTGTATAGTTGCAGGTGTGGACAGATGTAGACAGTCTCGTGCGTTTCATACAAAAGTATAACAATTTTCTGAAAGAGTACCTCTTAGTGGTCAGCACACTGGCGTAGCTACCATGGGGGCCGGGTACGCCGTCGCTATGGGGCCCGGGGGCTTAGGGGCCCCGGCCCCCGCGTTAAAGTATGCCCCCGCCCCCTGTATTGCCGCTCACTATGCATATGCATAGTGAGCGGCCCTGAGCCATCCCCTCCGCCCGCCCCTTCTATCGCTACTCAGCTGAGCCGATCAGAAGCCCGGAAAAGTGCAATGAGCAGCACTTTCCTGGGCTCCTGATCGGCTAAGCGGCGATGGAGGGGTGGGCTGGGCGTGCGGAGGGGATCGCTGTCCTACTCACCTGTCCGCCGGCCCCAGCAGTTCCTCTCCCGACACTCCGGTCTCCCGTCATCCTCCGGGCACAGGCAGTGGGGTACAGAGACGCTGCCTGTGTCCCGGAAGTGTTCTGCAGCGGCAGTCTCTCTGTCCCCCGCTGCCTGTGCCGGAGGATGACGGGAGACCGGAGTGTCGGGAGAGGAGCTGCTGGGGCCGGCGGACAGGTGAGTAACCTGTTTGTTGTTTTTCTGGTCGCAGGGGGGATTGGCTACTATGGGGGGCACTGTATGGGGCATTGGCTACTATGGGGGCACTGTATGGGGCATTGGCTACTATGGGGGGCACTGTATGGGGCATTGGCTACTATGGGGGCACTGTATGGGGCATTGGCTACTATATGGGGGCACTGGCTACGATGGGGGCACTGTCTGGGGGCATTGGCTACTATATGGGGGCACTGTATGGGGGCATTGGCTACTATATGAGGGCACTGGCTACTACATGGGGGCATTGTATGGGGGCATTGGCTACTATGGAGGGCACTGGCTACATTTGGGGCACTGTATGGGGGCATTGGCTACTATATGGGGGCATTGGCTACTATGAGGGGCACTATATGGGGGCATTGGCTTCTATGTGGGGGCATTGGATACTATATGGGGGCATTGGCTACTATGGGGGGCACTATATGGGGGCATTGGCTATGTGGGGGCATTGGCTACTATATGGGGGCATTGGCTACTATGGGGGGCACTATGTGGGGGCATTGGCTACTATATGAGGGCATTGGCTACTATGGGGGGCACTATATGGGGGCATTGGCTACTATATGGGGGCATTGGCTACTATGGGGGGCACTATATGGGGGCATTGGCTACTATGTGGGGCATTGGCTACTATGGGGGGCACTATATGGGGGCATTGGCTACTATGTGGGCACTATATGGGGGCATTGGCTACTATGTGGGGCACTATATGGGGGCATTGGCTACTATGTGAGGCACTATATGGGGGCATTGGCTACTATGTGAGGCACTATATGGGGGCATTGGCTACTATGTGGGGCACTATATGGGGGCATTGGCTACTATGTGGGGCACTATATGGGGGGATTGGCACCAATCACACTGCTGCTATCTCCAAACTGTGACAATGAGCAAAATATTTTTTTTCTATTTTCCCCCCTAAAATCAGGGGCGCGTCTGATCAAAAGGCGCGTCCTATAAAGCGAAAAATACGGTACTACATGGGGGGGGCAGAGAAGGGTCTAACTACTTAATGAGGGACACAGTTGTCTAACTACTATATGAATACAGAGGGGACCACTATATGAGGGAACAGATGGAGCAAATAGATGCATAGGATATTGGGGCATGAGTGAGGAACCTAAACTGTCTGGCAGATCCTACTGAGAGAAGTCCTTATGGTGGCCAGGCTGGATGGAGAAGAAGGGGAAAAGTGAGCAACTCCGATTGGAGAAGACGCCTGTAACTGCACTGTAATCACTTATGGTGTGTAAAGCCTGTGTGGAGCCTATACATGCCACTGTATGGCCAATGGTGATATTGGACTGTGGATTTTATTCCGTAGCAGTGGTAGCATTATTCAGTATGTGGGGGTTTTAGTCAGTAATAGGTGGTAATATTTGTCCCATGTAAACTGGTACTGTTTGTATTATTCATCCTAACATACTGGATTTGGTTGGTAACAATATAGTGGTAATGGCAGTGGTCATGGTGCTATAATGCTTTTCCTAATACTATATATACATATTGCTCTCTCTTCACAGCTTAGTGGTCAGTTGTTTGGGGGGGGGGGGCCCAATCAAAAGTTTGCTATGGGGCCCAGCTAGTTCTAGTTACGCCCCTGGGTCAGCACATAACACATGGTACAGAAAGACTTAACCCGTAATCTTTAGCTGTGCATAACAATACAAAGCCGGGGGCCGGTATGGAAATAGGACCCCTCGCAATCTCTAACTTAAGTTAATTTTTTCTGGAAAACCATTCCGACATCCCAATTACCCATAGCCGACAATGTAAAGTCCGTCCGGAGCCGCACTTTACATTGTCTGCTCTTTCAGTCTTCAATGAATAGCGACCACACAAAATCGACATGTCAGATTATTCTACGGCTGCAAGGGATCCCAGGTGAAGTGTATACAGAGTGTATCCCGTTGGTCCAGCATTAGCTGCTGCAAATAATTGACTAGTTAATTATTTGTACGGCCGTTGTTCAATACAGTGTGTGAACAATGGCCGTTGGTCCCATAGAATTTCATGCAGTGCATTATATTAAGACAAGAACGGCTGTTGTTTTAATTGCAAACTACGGTGGTTCTTGTCTTAAAAAATACACTGTGTGAACATGGCTATATCGTAAAGCCTTTATAATACCTCAGTGTTTGCTCAAATATGCCCAGACCCTCTTGAAGTATATTGTGCAGGGGTATCCATTATTTCTGCTGATACCCAAAAATTATAATGGAGCTACAGACAAATAGCCAAAATAGATTTCAATGCAGCTTCAGGCTTCTACTGTTTTACTCCCATTTCTGATCTACTTGTTCTTTTGTTTGCAGAACATTTTCCATGGCAGCATGTCACTGGACCAGTTGTACTTTTCCCGCCCGATACCAGGATTTGCCAATTATAGGACCCCAATAACTGGTCTTTATATGTGTGGCAGTGGAGCGCATCCAGGTACGGTATTATTTACATCCTAAGATGTCTTGTTTGAAAGATACCACAGGACATCGGTGGAAGCAAAGAAATAGCCAAACCAGCTGTCTCATGTAGTTTGTATAATTCCCATTGATGTAAATGGGACTTGTATATACTGGTAGATGATACTGTTTATGTTATTACTTATCAGCTGCTGTATGTCCTGCAGGAAGTGGTGTATTCTTTCCAGTCTGGAGAGCAGGAGAGATTTTCTATGGGGATTTGCTACTGTTCTGGACAGTTCCTGACATACAGTTCCACAACCACTTCCTGCAGGACATACGGCAACTGATACGTACTGGAAGACTTGAGATTCTTTTAATAGAAGTAAATTACAAATCTCTTGAACTTTCTCGCATCACTTGTTGAAATAATTTTTTTGTTGTTGAACTACCCCTATAATGGGATATTCCCATCTGGGGTAGTTATACCCTATCCGAAGGAAGACCAGGATAGGGCATATCTAAGAGATGGGTCCAACCTCTCTTTTCCCCCAAGATCTCAAGTCCGGGTTCCCCAAAGTCATTGCTTAATTGAGCTGCACTGCACAGCTCCATTCATTTTCTATGAAGCTGCTGAAGTGGCTCAGTTTTAAACACTTACACATTTCTGCATTAATTAAATAAATTCCTAAAATATGAATAAAAATATACATAAAGGAAAAAAATCACACACACACACACACACACACACACACACACACATATATCTATATATTTCTGCTGCAGCATCACTTTCCTGGTGGGCAGTCATTCCAGGCAACTAGGGAAACAAGAAGCCTTAGTGCATTGCTGTTAGCCACTTCTCCGCCTGTGTGACCCTCCCGTTCTGGCAGACTGGTGGTAATAACGGACGCGTAGATTGTAAACATTGATGACCTCCATTCCAGGCGGTGTAACTTTTATGTGTCATTTTTTGGCGCTGGTGCACTTCTCAGACGGCCATCTTCATAAAGCTTAGATAAGAGCCGATTTAACAATATAATATTATTTTATGATGTGGCGCTTTAAATCGTTCTCGTGCGAAGACCCAACTGCAAAGTGTTATTATCTAAAATGGAAATGATCACAGACATGACACCCTTATTTTATGGTGGAGGTAATAAGACTTTATGGCAGTTGTACAAGGCGGAAAATGTTTACACTGAAATGTTTGCATATAGATGGATTTGCATCTGAAGAGCCGCTGCCAAAGAGCTACTCCACAGCATCGCCATGATGACTGCTTACAGCCATGGCTTGTCTGTGCTTCCCCCCCCATGCCCCTTTAAGTGCCCCCACACAGTAATAGATCCCTCACAAAGCCATGTCCCATTTGTGCACACAGTAGTAATACTCCCCTTGTTCCCCTTAAAGAGATAATGTTATCCTTTGTGCCCTAACACTGTAATAAGACCCTCCTGATCCCCTCTTAAAAATAATGTTGCAAGACTTTGTGCCCCCACAAAGTAATAATACCCCATGTGTGCTTCCACACAGTAATACTGCCCCATTTATGCCCCCACACAGTAATACTGCCCCATTTGTGCCCCCACACAGTAATAGTACCCCATTTGTGCCCCCACACAGTAATACTGCCCCATTTGTACCCCCACACAGTAATAGTACCCCATTTGTGCCCACACACAGTAATACTGCCCCATTTGTGCCCCCACACAGTAATAGTACCCCATTTGTGCCCCCACACAGTAATACTGCCCCATTTGTGCCCCCACACAGTAATAGTACCCCATTTGTGCCCCCACACAGTAATACTGCCCCATTTGTGCCCCCACACAGTAATAGTACCCCATTTGTGCCCCCACACAGTAATACTGCCCCATTTGTACCCCCACACAGTAATAGTACCCCATTTGTGCCCACACACAGTAATACTGCCCCATTTGTGCCCCCACACAGTAATAGTACCCCATTTGTGCCCCCACACAGTAATATCAGAATTTTATATATATATATATATATATATATATATATATATATACACACACACACACACTACCGTTCAAAAGTTTGGGGTCACATTGAAATGTCCTTATTTTTGAAGGAAAAGCACTGTACTTTTCAATGAAGATAACTTTAAACTAGTCCTAACTTTGAACAAATACACTCTATACATTGCTAATGTGGTAAATGACTATTCTAGCTGCAAATGTCTGGTTTTTGGTGCAATATCTACATAGGTGTATAGAGGCCCATTTCCAGCAACTATCACGCCAGTGTTCTAATGGTACAATGTGTTTGCTCATTGGCTCAGAAGGCTAATTGATGATTAGAAAACCCTTGTGCAATCATGTTCACACATCTGGAAACAGTCTAGCTCGTTACAGAAGCTACAAAACTGACCTTCCTTTGAGCAGATTGTGTTTCTGGAGCATCACATTTGTGGGGTCAATTAAACGCTCAAAATGGCCAGAAAAAGAGAACTTTCATCTGAAACTCGACAGTCTATTCTTGTTCTTAGAAATGAAGGCTATTCCATGCGAGAAATTGCTAAGAAATCGAAGATTTCCTACAACGGTGTGTACTACTCCCTTCAGAGGACAGCACAAACAGGCTCTAACCAGAGTAGAAAAAGAAGTGGGAGGCCGCGTTGCACAACTAAGCAAGAAGATAAGCACATTAGAGTCTCTAGTTTGAGAAACAGACGCCTCACAGGTCCCCAACTGGCATCTTCATTAAATAGTACCCGCAAAACACCAGTGTCAACATCTACAGTGAAGAGGCAGCTGCGGGATTTTGGGCTTCAGGGCAGAGTGGCAAAGAAAAAGCCATATCTGAGACTGGCCAATAAAAGAAAAAGATTAAGATGGGCAAAAGAACACAGACATTGGACAGAGGAAGACTGGAAAAAGTGTTGTGGACGGATGAATCCAAGTTTGAGGTGTTTGGATCACAAAGAAGAACGTTTGTGAGACACAGAACAAATGAAAAGATGCTGGAAGAATGCCTGACGCCATCTGTTAAGCATGGTGGAGGTAATGTGATGGTCTGGGGTTGCTTTAGTGCTGGTGGGAGATTTGTACAGGGTAAAAGGGATTCTGAATAAGGAAGGCTATCACTCTGCAACGCCATGCCATACCCAGTGGACAGCGCTTGATTGGAGCCAATTTCATCCTACAACAGGACAATGACCCTAAACACACCTCCAAATTGTGCAAGAACTATTTACAGCAGAAGCAGCAGCTGGTATTCTATCATAGGTAATGGAGTGGCCAGTGCAGTCACCAGATCTGAAGCCCATTGAGCTGTTGTGGGAGCAGCTGGATCGTATGGTACGCCAGAAGTGCCCATCCAACCAATCCAACTTGTGGGAGCTGCTTCTAGAAGCGTGGGGGGCAATTTCTCCAGCTTACCTCAACAGATTAATAGCTAGAATGCCAAAGGTGTGCAATGCTGGAATTGCTGCAAAAGGAGGATTCTTTGACGAAAGCAAAGTGTGATGTAAGAACAATGTTATTTCACATACAAATCATTATTTCTAACCTTGTCAATATCTTGACTCTATTTTCTATTCATTTCACAAAGTATGGTGGTGAATAAGTGTGACTTTTCATGGAAAACACAAAATTGTTTGGGTGACCCCAAACTTTTGAACGGTAGTGTGTGTATATATATATATATATATATATATATATATATATATATATATATATATATATATAATAGAGGTTACCTGACTCTCATACATGTTTCCTCTGTTTCAGGTGGAGGTGTTATGGGCGCATCAGGAAGAAATGCTGCTTTGGTAGCTTTACAAGACCTTAAGCTTCGGACTTAATAAAAAAAAAAAACTATATCCTGTATAGTGACACTGAAATATAAAGAGAATCCTTTTATTATTTTGCTGTGTGGCCTTTTACTTATCACACCAAAAATGGAAAAAGCCAGAAAGAGAGCACCCTGCATATTGCCATCCTCCTGAAGACTATGAATAATTGACATCTGGGTGTTACCATTCCCACATGTCAATAGGGCGTGTCCATACCGTCAGGCATGGTTGAGCAGTGCAGGGACAACCTTTTTTGACAGGGGGCCTAGTTTATTTATACATTTCCGGGAGGGAAATAGAGGAACCGTATATTGCAAAGTTCTAAGAGAAGATACTTCAGAATAATTACTAAAACAGCGGACTGGCCGTCTTACTTTTTGGTATTGTTCTGACATGCTGTTATTGCCAAGAGAGCGTCATCAGCATTGCAACAGATTGTTGCACAATAGTCACACGGTCAGTATTGTGTCCTGTTCTTTTCAGTATATGCTGTTATATATCAAGGAGACACCAATGTACTTCACCCTTAAAAAGGGGGAATTCCAGTCTCAGCTAATATAGTTACACTATAAATATTTTTGTAACTACAATCATTTACCAAACTTGTCTCCTCCGTACATGCTGCTTTTTTCCTCCCCTTGTTGACAGCTTATTGTCTAGGTTACCGACCACCACTCTGCTCTAAAAGCAGTGGTCTGGCTGGTGTATATATAGCTTAGCTCTTAAATAAAGCCCTGCCCCCCAATTACCCCGGGGGATATACTAATGCTGCATTTACACAGAACGATTAACATTCGAATTTCGCAATAACGATCGCATTTGAGTGATAATTGTTCTGTGTAAACACAGCAAACGATCAAGCGACGAGAAAGAAATTGTTCATTTTGATCTTTCAACATGTTCTCAAATCGTCGTTCGCTAAAAATTCGCAGATGGCTTCGTGTCTTTCAAACATTCACCCTTTGTGAAAGATGGGATTAAGTGATCTTAAAAACGATCGCAATAACAATTTTTCTTACAAATTTTCGAACGATTTTTCTAACAATTTATTCGTCTAAACGCTGATCGTTAAAAAAAACAAATTGTTGCTTCAAAATCGATTGGGCTAATTATGGCTTTGTGTAAACGCAGCATTAGAGGCGCTCCTAGTAAATCCAGCAGGACCTGTCTCAGAGCTTGCACAGAAATCTACACCTGTAGATTTGAGCCATGGTTTACACCTGTTTCCAGGCATGAACCATGATAAATTAGAAGCAGGAGGAAGCTAGGCCTCCTCTATGCCTCCGCCACAGAACCAGGGGGCATTGCTGGAGCAAAAAGTCATAGACACTAGCGGGTGCCCTCCACCCGAACAGGGCAAGGTGAGTTTATTAACTAGATGTGTGTTGGTAGACCTGGATATTTGGCAATTTTTTCAGGTTAGGTTTAAGAATGGAAAGTAAGTTTAATGTACAGATATACCCTTAGGACATAATAATAAATTACAGCCTTGAATGGCAAGGAGCATATAATAGGGTTAAACTGACCGAACAGAAGGCCTGCAGATACTGGAGGATAATAAGCAGAACTGGAGCCATGGGCAGTGGGCATTGCAGATGCTATATACAGATACAAGGAGTAATTCACTGATCATTATGGATGATGGTAAAATGCTAAAACTAAATGAGACAATCCAAGTGCACGGGAGACCCATAGATTGTTGAGCTCCTGCCTGATGCATCTGATCCATTTTTTACACCTTTGCTATGACCTCATAATGTGCACTACCTCTATGTGGGGACATAAACATAAGCTTTGTCTCTGTAGTGTGACATCACCAGCTATGGCAGAAAGGTCAGCAGAGCCAGGGCCGGCCTTAGGGTAGATGGTGCCCTGTGCGGAATTTGCTTTTGGCGCCCCCTACCCCACCACACAGGCCACTCTCTGACACAGTCCAATCAGAATAAACAGGATATGAGGCCAGAATGAATACTAGTAGTGCAATACTAACCATTTTTTTCTGCCCACATAAACCCCTTTAAGGACATATTCTATGTTTCCACACACAGTATAATGCCCTCAAAGTGCCCCCACACAGTATCAAGTGCCCCAACACAGTTATCTTACATCTCCCCATACTAATGCCCCCTCCCCATGTGTTATCCCCATACTAATGCCCCTTTCCCATGTGCTCTCCCTATAGTAATGCCCCTTCCCCATGTGCTCTCCCTATAGTAAGGCTCCCCCCCATAGTAATGCCCCTCCCCACAGTATGTCTCCCCCCCTTCCCATAATAAGTCCCCCCCCATAGTAATGCCCCCTCCCCATAGTATGTCTCCCCCCCATAGTAATGCCCCCTCCCTATAATAAGTCTCCCCCCTAGTAATGCTCCCTCCCTATAGTAAGTCTCCCCCTATAGTAATGCCCCCTCCCTATAGTAAGTCTCCCCCATAGTAATGCCCCCTCCATATAGTAAGTCTCCCCCTATATTAATGCCCCCTCCCTATAGTAGGTCTCCCCCTATAGTAATGCCCCCTCCATATAGTAAGTCTCCCCCTATAGTAATGCCCCTTCCCTATAGTAAATCTCCCCCTATAGTAATGCCCCCTCCCTATAGTAAGGCTCCCCCCACACCAGAAACCAAAAAACTAAAGAAAGTCACCTAACGCAGGCTCCACAGCAGCAGCAGCGACTACCCCCGTTCACCTCTCTTCTCCTTACCTCCGGCACAGCAACGCATCGGATACGCTGCTTGTGCCGGAAGTACCAGCTGCTGGCGCACACATAAGTGTGTGGGGTGCTCACGTGAGAATTTGGGACAGGTGTGCTGGATTCCCGCAATGGCCCTGCAGCCATTAGCGCCCACTGGAGGCAAAGGGATGGTTCCTCTACAGAGACCACCAACACCACCATATTAAGTGGCCCCTTCAGTCAAAATCCAACTCAATTATGAGTCTGATGATATTACCAGGGAAATACCAAGGCCAGGTATCCATTCACTGACAGCTGTTTCGGGATGTTGCCCCTCATCTGTGTGGAGCAGGATTCTGGCTAGGTGGGAGCAATGGCAAGTAGACCAATACGGCAAACAGATCACTGATCTCAGTGAGACAGTGAAATCCTAGGTGCATTGCTCCCTGGGAAACATCAATATACACAAAGGTCAGCGGACCCTCAGTTACCAGTCTCAAAACACGGGACCAGTCAGATATCCCTCCAGGGAAGGACCAGATATGGAACTCCTGTTTTGTAACTTCATTACCCTTGTAGTGTGATGTTATGACATCACTGCACATAGTAACCCTCTAGTGTGACATCACAGGGCGCCTGATTCCTGTGCTGTCACCTCACTGCATCACCGTGTGTACTATCTCTCTGCCGGGACATGACTGTGTACTCTGACATCACTCTGTAGATGAGTTAGAGAAGGAATGGGGAACCTTCGGCCCTACAGCAATTGCTTTGGCCATCCAGGCATGCTGGGAATTGTTGTTTTGCAACAGCCGGAGGACCACAGGTTCCCTGTATTAGAGCAAAACATATAGTAGAGAATAAAAAATTTCAAGTTCTATCTGAACTTGACAGTAAAGATGGTCATAATGAAGAGAAGCCTAACTGGTGTCAATTCCCATTTGCCCTTGACTGTAGCAACCGGTGTCAGGCAGCTGCTGCCAAAGCAAATCATCTTGTGATGTGATGCATGGAAAGCGGACAATATGTAATAAAATGTAAATATTATTTTTATAGCCAGTACTGTAACTCTAGTAAGGGGTCACTTACTATATATCATCATGGGCGAAGGTTATATTACTCCAGATTGGATGGTTTTATTATACTATTAGCACAATATGATTGAAATTCTCAGCCGCTGGGACGTTGTAATCCGTGATTATTTCTAGATATTTGATACCGCAAGTTATTAGATGGCTTCGGTATAGGTAATTTATCCAGGAATTTATCCGGAATCTTTTTCACATCAGGACAGTTGCCAGCGATGTCATAGAGGCCAACAATGCAGGCTGATAGGGTTGACCCTATGGAGGGCGCTTTAAGTTCTTTTATTTAACTATGAGCTGTTACTATGTAACAACATATTTTCATTGTATCAATCTTACTTTGCTCCATGTTGATTGGACGCCACGGTCATGTGATTGGGCTATGTTGACTTTACAAAGTTAATTGGCAACCCACTTTGGAACACAAACAAAGAATAGAGTTACTGGTTGGATTGGTACCCACGGTGTGATCACTATGGGATTGGAAAACTGATATTCGTCTACACTATTCAGAATCAGAAATTCTGCACTGATAAAAGGGGTCTTCATTCTGAGCCCTCATCTATTAGACAAAACAGGCGACAAAGAGCGTCTCTCCTTTTGGAGGACCCAACATATGTATACATTACACTAGATGCCCCCACAGATCCCAGGTACTCTATACGAGAATGCTCATTTTGAAGCCTCATCTATTAGAGAAATCAGGTAAAGAAACTCTCTCCCTTTAGAGGATCCAACATATGCATGCATTACATAAGAAATTTATCATTTAAAAAAAATATATATATTTTAATAAGGTCATTGTAATTCTGCATTTCCCCTGTGGAGGCACTGCAGAATAATTACACACTCCATTTTCCTTGCAGATTGGTGGAGGCTTCATGTATGAAAACACTTTGAACAATCCCGCCCTAACTCTGCCTGGAAAAGTTGTGTATTCTTTCCAGCCTGACACAGAGCTCTCTGCTGCCATTCTGTCCAGAGCAGCAGCAAATCCTGATAGAAAACCTCTCCTGCTCTGGACAGTTCCTGACATGGACATAGATGGCAGCAGAGAGCACTGTGTCAGATAGGAAAGAATACACCACTTTCTGCAGGACATACAGCAGCTGATAAGTATGGGAAGACTGGAGATTTTTTTTTTTTTATAGCAGTAAATTACAAATCTCTGGCAATTTCTTGCACCAGTTGATTTGAAAAAATGTTTTGTTTTTTTTTTCTTTTGCTGGACTACTCACTTAAGTTGCTTAGTAGCCCTGCTCCAGTAGAGCTATAATTATATATGCCAAAAATCGGGCGTGGTTTACATAAACCCCTCCCACATCGAGGCTTAACTATTCTGATTTTGTCTTTTTGAGCAGTCTATCAATCTATCTGATGATAACAAAGGTTCCCATGTTACACTGAAGCTCTGCTTCTTCTGATTAGCTACTGTGTAAAAGCACAAGCCCCACGCCCCAAAAGGGGCAAACTGCCATTACGAGAAGGTCAGAGTGATTATAAGCCTCCTGTGAGTAGAAATAATCAGGTAATTGGGGCACATGGAGCTGTAAGGAGGGGGAGGGGGAATGTTTCTTTAATCCCGATTCCTTTAGCTATCTTCTCCTGTTTGTACAGGGATTTTGCGCTGAACACCAATATTTATTTTATGCCGTTTATAATTCCTCACATCCAATTATTAAGTTACTGTCTCCGAATAAATAAACGTGTGTTTGATAAAACGGCCTCTTCACAGCTTCCCGAACCCCTTTGTCTCATTAGAGGACGGGGACGACTCCCAAATCTGATCACTTCTTTGTAAGTGTCTCGCAGCTCAGTGATGGCAACACCAAAAAATAGATATAAATATAGTGACAAATTTTCTTAAAGCTTCTTCCCGATAATTAAAGCCGAAGCGATGACAGAAGTCGAGGAGTCGCCGGAAAGTTTCTCCGATGTATTGGCTCCCGGAGAGGCCTGGCATCCGCTTGTCTCCCATTGCTTGCTGCAGCTTACAGCATGTTTGCTATTTGCATAGTGTTATTTGATATACCTAAAACTGTGTACGTCAGCGATAGAAAATAGCCGCACATACCGTTCCATTTATGTTAATATTATCGGCCTCCAATGTACAGATCCATTAATATATCCAGGAAGGTAATTGAAGGTTTTCTGTATTACATTTGTAGACACGCCATCTGTTACCTCCTTATGGATTTTCTCAATCTTTCTGTTTGAGATTGTATGAAAAAAATCTAATAGCCAGTATAGGGAAGCTCCCCTAATAACTCTACGCGGTACCGTGTATAAGCGGCCGCGCACAAACTCTATGGGATTGTTAGAATGATAGGGATCGCCACAGCCGTAATATGGTATATGAGAAGGGGCGAGGATATCTCCGTAATAAATATAAGCCTATAAAATACCAATCACATAGAATAATTTAAGAAATATCTCCCTAAAGTGCAAACATCTATTTCATCTGATATAAATAAGTAATCAATACACAAAGTGCAGAAATGCGTAACTTCATACATCCCTCAAAACAATCAGTATTGTCAGGAATATAAAACAAGAAGAAAAAATACAGAAAAATCTGATAAAGTGGATGTCACAGTCTGATATCCCTACGTGTATTACTGCAGCTTCATCAGAGGTTCATACATAGTATTTCAGTCAGTTTGTGATCAGTATATGTAGGGGACAAAAATAGGAATAATTTTCAATCTTTTTCTATGTTTTGGATCCATCCAAACACACAAAAAAATATGAAAATTCTTTTCATTTTGAGACATAGAGACATGCAGTGTCCCAGAACAGAGGTTTTCTCTTATTTTTCTCAAAAGTGTATATTTGTATCAGAATTTATTTCTAAATTACTATTCCTGTTCTGGAAGGATACGGCCACTGCAAACTGATGGTATTGTGTTCCCCCTGTCAGTATTTAGGTCTGCTACTGTACTCCTCATGCATATTTAGTTATCAGTGCCTAATGGTGTGATGATGCAATGGCTTGGTGAGACACGTGACTGTTCCCCTGCTGCCATGGTAACTCCAATAGCCCTCGAGCTTTGGCTGGGGATACCATGTGACTTCCTGTCTACCTCAGTCCTTTCATCTACCTCCAAGAGGGAAGGTTGTGTGTGTGCCCTCTCTCCACCTCCACCATATGTGCTCTGCTGCTCCAGCGTTGCCAGAAGTGATCCAGTCCAGTCGGGACCTTGCTGTCTCCTCACTCTCAAGTCTTCCAAGATCCTCATCCCTAAGATCTGGGTGTCATGCTTCAGTTACTACTCTCATCATTGTCAGCTATCATCAACAGCAAGTATTCATTTCAACTCCATTCGTCCCAGTATCATATCTTCAGTAGAACTACTCCCATCATACAGCCTCCTTGCTACAAGTAACGCTATCATCACAGCCTATTGCAGCATCACCCATTACTCCATTATATCCAAGTATACCTTTATCCTGGTTGCATCCGGAGAGACTGTTGCTACTAGTTACCACTGTTACAATAAACGCACAACTACCGTTGTTTCTGAACCCTGGCATTGGTTTAATTATTGGTGCCTTGACTAGGGGCAACAAAGAATTGCTCGGCCTCCGCATGGTCAGGTCCCCGCTGGTTATCTGCTATCCCTCGTGCCAAAACCGTGACCTAACATCAGGCAAGTGGCTACCTGGGTTCCTACCTAGTACTACCACCTACTACTACTCTCAGCGGAGTGGCCCAGCGCAGACATATCAATGTTTTTATCGACCGTTTAGGAGAACAGTCGGGGGGAAGTCTCCGCTAAGCGCGTCCCCTCTCTTGCCTCCATGTCACATGACCAAGATGGCCAAGTCTAGGGTCCTCACATAGACATTAATGGAACAGGTAAAGGGTTGTCAGCTCACCCACACAGCCTTGCTTCACCAAACATATGGATCTCCGTGATGTAGAAGCTCGCGGGTATTAACGTTGGGGACCGCGGCCCGAATCATCCGTGATAAGAAAAGATATGTTCATCCGCAGCTTCATAAAATTCAGTAGCTTTTATTAAACGTCACAAAACATAAAATAACAAATGATTTAAAAAAAACACGCCGACGCGTTGCAGGGTAAGAACCCCTTAATCATGGCAATCATAATGAAGTTACAACTGGTTTAAATGTGAATCGGATGTGACGTTAAACTAGAAAGGAACGCCCAACAGGGCAAAGTGCACCTGTGCGTCCGTCTCAGGTAAGTCACATGACTGATTTACAACTCAAATTGAAAAACACATAGGAATAGAAATACGCCAGTGACACAAAAGAGAAAAAACATAAGAGTGTACACAAACAAATACATTCAGTAAATATAGTATAAATCGGTTCTATAATTTAACCCTTTCGGGAACCTGGTATTAAGGTTAAGGATCCACAGCGCCTCCCTTTTCCTAACCATGCGTGTCCAATCACCCCCGCGTTTGGGTCTGTTGACCCTTTCAATCGCGGCTACCTTCAGACTACTCGTATCTCCTGCATGACACTCAACAAAGTGTCTAGCAAGACCCGAAAGTGAACGAGTATTGACGGATGAAATGGACATACGAATATCAGATAGGTGTTCTCCAATACGGGTTTTGAGTTTCCTGATACTGGACCCCACATACTGCAAATCGCACTGCGTGCAGTGTGCAACATACACGATGTGGGATGAATTGCAGTTAATGAAGGATCGGATCCTGAAATCGCGACCCGTACTGGACGACACCACTGACTGTTTTTTAGTAGCATAGCGACACATACCGCATCGCGGTACCGCACATGGAAAAAAGCCCGTAGTTTTAAGCCAGTTTTGTGTGTATGGCTGTGGACTATTCCCAATGTCGCTTGGGGACAAAAGATTACCCAAAGTTTGACCTCTCCTTGCAACATATCTCACTTTATTGTTTAGGATCTGTTCACACTTGGGATCACAGAACAGCAAAGGTAGATATTTTTTTATGATATTACGTATGTCATTATACTGAGGGCTGTAATTTGTAGAGAAGGTGATGTCACATTTAGGCTTATCATTTTTAAAATTACCCGTCTCGCCCATATATGGATCAACACCTCTATCTCGTAGGTGGTACTCCCTATTCCTCTGCTCTGCTATATGACGAGCCCTTTTTATGACATGATTATTATATCCTCTAGCCAAAAGTCTTAATTCCAGTTGTTGAGCACCCGTTACGTAACCCGCACGGTCTGAACATGTGCGGATAAGTCTGATAAATTCTCCAATGGGGAGATTCTTAGTTACGTGGGGAGGGTGACTGCTGCGGGCATGCAACAAACCATTGCCCGCAGTTGGCTTGCGGTACAGATCAGTGGCAATTTTTCCATCAATCAGGTGCAATTTAACATCCAAAAAGGAAATGGACTTTGGATCAAATTGTGCCGTAAATTTTAAATTAAGGGTATTAGCATTTAAATACCGTACCAGATCCATTGCTTGACCCTCTGACCCTTGCCAAACTAGGAGGAGGTCGTCGATATAGCGCCCATACCAGGTGATCACACCTAAATAAGGGTTATGTGCGCTATACAGAACGACCTCCTCCCAGTAGGCCATGTACAAATTGGCTAGAGATGGTGAAAAACTAGCGCCCATCGGGCAACCAAGTATCTGTAAATAGAAATCATCAAGAAATTGGAAAAATTATTGGTCAGTAAAAAACGTGTGACAATCAAGATAAATTCTGATAACTCCTTGCTGTAATTGCTGTACTTGCCAATATGGAAAGCTAAAGCCTGAATGGCCATATCATGTGGGATATTGGAATATAGAGCTACCACATCGCACGAGAGCCATGATGCGTTTCCAATGATAGGTAGCTTATCCATACTGGCAAGTAGGCTCTTACTGTCTCTGACATAGCCCATCGTTCTCACTGCAAGGGGTTGGAGAAGATTATCCAACCAAATGCATAATCTTTCAAGGAGGGAGCCGATGCCAGAGACAATCGGGCGTAGAGGTGGTGGAAACTGATTTTTATGAGTCTTTGGCAGAGCATGAAAGATGGGCACCACCGGTGAGGAAGGCAATAGATATTGTCGTTGTTTATCATTAAGAACCCCCAACTCTACACCAGTGTCAAGTATATCGATGAGGCGAAGTCTCACCGCATCAGTGGGGTCAGTGGGTATACACCTATATGTCATGGGGTCATTTAAGATGTTTTTGACCTCCCTGATGTAGAGTTCTCTGTCTAGGACGACCACTGATCCCCCTTTATCGGATTTCCTTATGATAATATGGGGGTTATCAGCAAGAGCTTTTAATGCTATTCTCTCTTTTGTAGTGAGATTATCTCTATTGGGATGTGTGTCAGCACTGGGTCTGTGGCTGAGCTCCGTGAGAGCTTCTTCAACCCTGTGCTGGAACACATCCATGGCCGGTATCCTAGACTGGATGGGATAGTACATGGGGTTAGGTATAGTGAGGCGGTTACCTGTGTCGGTGACTGGGTTAGACAGTCATATAGCAGAGCAGAGGAATAGGGAGTACCACCTACGAGATAGAGGTGTTGATCCATATATGGGCGAGACGGGTAATTTTAAAAATGATAAGCCTAAATGTGACATCACCTTCTCTACAAATTACAGCCCTCAGTATAATGACATACGTAATATCATAAAAAAATATCTACCTTTGCTGTTCTGTGATCCCAAGTGTGAACAGATCCTAAACAATAAAGTGAGATATGTTGCAAGGAGAGGTCAAACTTTGGGTAATCTTTTGTCCCCAAGCGACATTGGGAATAGTCCACAGCCATACACACAAAACTGGCTTAAAACTACGGGCTTTTTTCCATGTGCGGTACCGCGATGCGGTATGTGTCGCTATGCTACTAAAAAACAGTCAGTGGTGTCGTCCAGTACGGGTCGCGATTTCAGGATCCGATCCTTCATTAACTGCAATTCATCCCACATCGTGTATGTTGCACACTGCACGCAGTGCGATTTGCAGTATGTGGGGTCCAGTATCAGGAAACTCAAAACCCGTATTGGAGAACACCTATCTGATATTCGTATGTCCATTTCATCCGTCAATACTCGTTCACTTTCGGGTCTTGCTAGACACTTTGTTGAGTGTCATGCAGGAGATACGAGTAGTCTGAAGGTAGCCGCGATTGAAAGGGTCAACAGACCCAAACGCGGGGGTGATTGGACACGCATGGTTAGGAAAAGGGAGGCGCTGTGGATCCTTAACCTTAATACCAGGTTCCCGAAAGGGTTAAATTATAGAACCGATTTATACTATATTTACTGAATGTATTTGTTTGTGTACACTCTTATGTTTTTTCTCTTTTGTGTCACTGGCGTATTTCTATTCCTATGTGTTTTTCAATTTGAGTTGTAAATCAGTCATGTGACTTACCTGAGACGGACGCACAGGTGCACTTTGCCCTGTTGGGCGTTCCTTTCTAGTTTAACGTCACATCCGATTCACATTTAAACCAGTTGTAACTTCATTATGATTGCCATGATTAAGGGGTTCTTACCCTGCAACGCGTCGGCGTGTTTTTTTTAAATCATTTGTTATTTTATGTTTTGTGACGTTTAATAAAAGCTACTGAATTTTATGAAGCTGCGGATGAACATATCTTTTCTTATCACGGATGATTCGGGCCGCGGTCCCCAACGTTAATACCCGCGAGCTTCTACATCACGGAGATCCATATGTTTGGTGAAGCAAGGCTGTGTGGGTGAGCTGACAACCCTTTACCTGTTCCATTGCTGTTGCTATACCGCAAGTCGCGCTACCCTCAGCCACCACCTCTACTAAAGCATACAAGTTGTGGACATTTGTGTTCCTAATTGCTGTTGTGGATCTCCAAGATAATTATATTCATCTACTATGACTACAATGGACTGTGCGGAACGCCGCCAAAAGGTTGCGTCCGTTTTTTCTGCCTCAAGTTGTAATGAAGCTAATGGTGACATGCGCAAGACCATTTGGACATATGAAAAACTTAAAGTTAAGCAGTTGAAACTATGGTGGCATGTCACCACTCTCCAAGAATATGTGGAGAGAAAAATGGTCC
Source organism: Dendropsophus ebraccatus (assembly GCF_027789765.1). NCBI lineage: Eukaryota > Metazoa > Chordata > Amphibia > Anura > Hylidae > Dendropsophus > Dendropsophus ebraccatus. The sequence continues at coordinate 22,141,228 of NC_091461.1, read as the reverse complement.
CACGAGGTCTTAGAGTTAGAAAACCCCCGAATCCTACAGAGGGGGAGGAATATGCCACAGAGTGGAACGATGCACTAACGGTCTGTTCATTTACCCTTATGAACATCATTATAACCAAGGGCCAAAAGAAACTGGCGGATGTGGACAATGAACTTACCGAGATGGATATTAAACTACATGCATTCCATACTATGCCGGACTACACCCAGATGATGGAGGCTACCAACAAGTTCCTTGCCGATACTGAAAACACCATCATTGAGGGTAAGAGAACCAAATTTGACAGAGACCTTAAAGACTATTCATCTAATATGGTCTATACCTGGTGGGAGTTCAGACGGAAACAACGTCAGGCTGTGTCTATCTTGAAAAACCCCAATGCTGTTGTGGGACACCCTAAAACGGTGTCTTTTGCCACTTCTGAAGAGGACACCACAGATACCCAGACGGACTATTCGGAACAAGAGGACTCTGAGATACCGTCTAATACTAGAGGTAATGCCCCCACCACCAGTGGTGCCCGCCGTAAGAATAGAAACAGAAACTTTCCTCGTGATCCCCCGATTACACGTTCACGGGCTGTAACCGGTACGGGACAATCAAAAAACGATCCAGGCCCAAACGTGCAGGGAGGAAACATAAGAGGGGGAGGGGGCGCCCACAGGGGATGGGGGGGACACAGGAGGAGATATTGAACTCTACCAGTCTTGATGTGATCAATCTCTCTGCATGTTGTTTGTCAGATGTTCAGAAAAATGTTTTGTCATTGGGCCTTTCTTTTGTACCAAGTAAAAAGTTTAATTTGTTTAATACTATTCAAGATGTAAATAGGTTTATGAGATTGGTTACCATTAAAAGACATTTTCTAGCGGATACCCCAATTACACCATTGGGTGATGTGTCTTCTGACAATAGATGCAGTTCAGGTCTGTCTATACCTGACCTTAATCCTGTGGGACAGGGGTCCACTCCTCTGGACCTACTGTTCACGGAACAGAGGTGTATACAATCCTTACTTGATTTACAATCTGATACTATGCCCCTGTCTAACCCAGTCACCGACACAGGTAACCGCCTCACTATACCTAACCCCATGTACTATCCCATCCAGTCTAGGATACCGGCCATGGATGTGTTCCAGCACAGGGTTGAAGAAGCTCTCACGGAGCTCAGCCACAGACCCAGTGCTGACACACATCCCAATAGAGATAATCTCACTACAAAAGAGAGAATAGCATTAAAAGCTCTTGCTGATAACCCCCATATTATCATAAGGAAATCCGATAAAGGGGGATCAGTGGTCGTCCTAGACAGAGAACTCTACATCAGGGAGGTCAAAAACATCTTAAATGACCCCATGACATATAGGTGTATACCCACTGACCCCACTGATGCGGTGAGACTTCGCCTCATCGATATACTTGACACTGGTGTAGAGTTGGGGGTTCTTAATGATAAACAACGACAATATCTATTGCCTTCCTCACCGGTGGTGCCCATCTTTCATGCTCTGCCAAAGACTCATAAAAATCAGTTTCCACCACCTCTACGCCCGATTGTCTCTGGCATCGGCTCCCTCCTTGAAAGATTATGCATTTGGTTGGATAATCTTCTCCAACCCCTTGCAGTGAGAACGATGGGCTATGTCAGAGACAGTAAGAGCCTACTTGCCAGTATGGATAAGCTACCTATCATTGGAAACGCATCATGGCTCTCGTGCGATGTGGTAGCTCTATATTCCAATATCCCACATGATATGGCCATTCAGGCTTTAGCTTTCCATATTGGCAAGTACAGCAATTACAGCAAGGAGTTATCAGAATTTATCTTGATTGTCACACGTTTTTTACTGACCAATAATTTTTTCCAATTTCTTGATGATTTCTATTTACAGATACTTGGTTGCCCGATGGGCGCTAGTTTTTCACCATCTCTAGCCAATTTGTACATGGCCTACTGGGAGGAGGTCGTTCTGTATAGCGCACATAACCCTTATTTAGGTGTGATCACCTGGTATGGGCGCTATATCGACGACCTCCTCCTAGTTTGGCAAGGGTCAGAGGGTCAAGCAATGGATCTGGTACGGTATTTAAATGCTAATACCCTTAATTTAAAATTTACGGCACAATTTGATCCAAAGTCCATTTCCTTTTTGGATGTTAAATTGCACCTGATTGATGGAAAAATTGCCACTGATCTGTACCGCAAGCCTACTGCGGGCAATGGTTTGTTGCATGCCCGCAGCAGTCACCCTCCCCACGTAACTAAGAATCTCCCCATTGGAGAATTTATCAGACTTATCCGCACATGTTCAGACCGTGCGGGTTACGTAACGGGTGCTCAACAACTGGAATTAAGACTTTTGGCTAGAGGATATAATAATCATGTCATAAAAAGGGCTCGTCATATAGCAGAGCAGAGGAATAGGGAGTACCACCTACGAGATAGAGGTGTTGATCCATATATGGGCGAGACGGGTAATTTTAAAAATGATAAGCCTAAATGTGACATCACCTTCTCTACAAATTACAGCCCTCAGTATAATGACATACGTAATATCATAAAAAAATATCTACCTTTGCTGTTCTGTGATCCCAAGTGTGAACAGATCCTAAACAATAAAGTGAGATATGTTGCAAGGAGAGGTCAAACTTTGGGTAATCTTTTGTCCCCAAGCGACATTGGGAATAGTCCACAGCCATACACACAAAACTGGCTTAAAACTACGGGCTTTTTTCCATGTGCGGTACCGCGATGCGGTATGTGTCGCTATGCTACTAAAAAACAGTCAGTGGTGTCGTCCAGTACGGGTCGCGATTTCAGGATCCGATCCTTCATTAACTGCAATTCATCCCACATCGTGTATGTTGCGCACTGCACGCAGTGCGATTTGCAGTATGTGGGGTCCAGTATCAGGAAACTCAAAACCCGTATTGGAGAACACCTATCTGATATTCGTATGTCCATTTCATCCGTCAATACTCGTTCACTTTCGGGTCTTGCTAGACACTTTGTTGAGTGTCATGCAGGAGATACGAGTAGTCTGAAGGTAGCCGCGATTGAAAGGGTCAACAGACCCAAACGCGGGGGTGATTGGACACGCATGGTTAGGAAAAGGGAGGCGCTGTGGATCCTTAACCTTAATACCAGGTTCCCGAAAGGGTTAAATTATAGAACCGATTTATACTATATTTACTGAATGTATTTGTTTGTGTACACTCTTATGTTTTTTCTCTTTTGTGTCACTGGCGTATTTCTATTCCTATGTGTTTTTCAATTTGAGTTGTAAATCAGTCATGTGACTTACCTGAGACGGACGCACAGGTGCACTTTGCCCTGTTGGGCGTTCCTTTCTAGTTTAACGTCACATCCGATTCACATTTAAACCAGTTGTAACTTCATTATGATTGCCATGATTAAGGGGTTCTTACCCTGCAACGCGTCGGCGTGTTTTTTTTAAATCATTTGTTATTTTATGTTTTGTGACGTTTAATAAAAGCTACTGAATTTTATGAAGCTGCGGATGAACATATCTATCCTCACATAGACACAGAGAAGAGACAGAGGTGTGCAGCAGAATGTGTGTCTCCCCACTTACTCTACTGACAGATCAGGGTCTGAACATTTAGACCTCAACCGGCAAAAACATTCCATATGTCTCTGTGACATGTCAAAAGTTTGAAGATGAAGGCCTCATGCACATGTCCGTGATGTCTTTCAGGAGGCTTCAGGACATAGTCAATATTTCCTGCCCATAAAAGGGGGAAAAAAATAAATGAATAAAAACACATACTTACCTTCTGCACAGGAGCAGCACGGCTCTCCAGCTTATTTTCCGCCAGTGCTGGGGAGGGAGCGGCACAGCACTTGCCTGGGTGCTACCTCTGGCCCAGAATGGCTAGCAGTGCATCCAGCTAATGTTCAAATGGTTCTATTGGGCATCTGTGCCGGAATATCAGATGAAAACAGGACAGAATTCCTGACCTATTTTCCCCCACGGACACCTGTCAAGAAAAATCCTAAAAGGTGTCTGTGCCTAATAGAGCTCTATGGGTCAGGAGATCTGGATTCCCTGATAACAAATCCTGATATATTTTCCTGAGGTGTGCATGGGGCCTTACGAATGACAAGAATATGGAGGATGAAACGCAATTTTATTACCGGTCGGCCTCAGGAAATGAAGTATTGTTATGTTTGTACAATGCAAATAACCAATGTTACCAAACCAAAATGGCAAACTCAGAACGAATGTGGACAAAGTTCCAATTACATTTTTTGAAAAAGTATATGCTACAAATCTGCAGTGTGTCTGCCAGGTGTGAACAACGCCTTTGAGATCAGAATAGACCAGGTAGAGTCAGAGCTCCATATTGCAGATGTCTTGTAAGAATAGATTTCCAGGAGTGTGGCTGTGGTTGTGCTGCCCGTCATATTTTGGCACATACATTCTATAGCAGCAGGGAACACATCTGTCACGGAGAGCCATGTTTGTTCCTCACCTGGAAGTCTGAACTTTATAGGAACTAGAAGATATCATGGGAAGAAAACTATATAAACCAATGGGAATCCCTGGGTCCTGATTTATATCCAGTGCAGGGGGCCTAATGCCCAGACACACGTCCAATGACAGAACGGACAAACACCAATGTATAGGACTGTAAATAATATACATACATAATATATACTCACATCTGTCTATATCCCTACTGCTGGGTTTTTGTTTTTTTTGTAGCCTATAATTTTTTTATTTTATACTGACTTGAGGGTTACAATATTAGGCTGGGTTCACACTACGTAAAACTACGGCCGTAGTTTTGCAGTGTGGAACATAGCCTTATTGTCAATGGGATCCCATGCGGCACCGGAAAAAACTGACAGGTCAGTTTTCTGCGGTCGGAATTTACTGAATTCCGAACGCAGAAAGACCTGTAAGTTCACACAGTGAAGCGAGCGGCTCCGGCCGCTTGCTTCACTGTGGGCTATGGGAAGCTCTGATGTGGGCGCGCGCTGTTGCGCCCGCATAAGAGTTCCGCGGTCGGAAAGATCGCCCGGCCGGTACTTAAGTACCGGCCGAGATCATCTGGGCTAAGGCCGGCCGTTCTGTGACTCAGCTGGGGTCACGGAACGTCCAGGTGTTCACGTAATGTGAACATAGTCTTAGGCTGGGTTCACAGTACGTAAAAAACAAGGACGTATTTCATAAAAACGGCCGTAATATTTTTATGAAATACGGCCATGTTTTTTTACGTAGTGTGAACATAGCCTTATAGTTTGTTGGGTTGTATCTTGTAGGATAGGTAATGGACATACATAGCGTTCCCCTCTGCGAGGAGTCAATGTATCATGAGATCCAGACCAGCTTCATCGCCCTGTAATAACAAAGATGGCTGGAGCTCCTGGTAGTGGTGGAGGTGTGGTGCCTGATTTATATGACGTTTATATCATATAACTAGTGATTCCCTGGCATTTTTATAGACTGTAACGTCACATGGGCAGGGCTCCTACCTAATGTATAGGTGCTGGGTCATTTGTGTATATCACGCTGTACTGTAGCTGGCACCAGAGGAAGGTGACACCGATGAAGTGGGATCAAGAAGAATGTTGTCAAGAAGGGCCCCATTTACCTAATGGGGGAAAAAAATGGGATAAAACTACTTACCTATGGAAGGGACTTGTCTACCTAGTGGGGGGTACAACCTACTAGGTGGAGCAACTTACCTACTGGGGGAACTTACCTGTGGAAGAAATTACCATAAGTAATGACTTATAGGTCCCGTCCCCTGGATGTCCACTGGAGGATATCTGAGCTCCACCACCATCTCCTTGGTCTTCCCAGCATTGATCTTAAGGTGGTTCCGCTTTGTCTAGCTATTGAAGTAATCCAGAAAAGGAAGGAAACTACCTACCAAATGTGGGAACCTATGAACCTACAACCTGTGACCCCCCGTGCCGGGGTGACAGGCTCCTGACCCCCCCCGTTAGAGCCCCCTATACTTACCTCATCGCGGGTCCTGCTTCCTGAGCCGGTCGGGTGACGGAGATGTCAGCGCCCGAAGTCGGACTCTCCTATGAGCGCGCGATGAGGCAAGTATAGGGGGCTCTAACGGGGGCTTGGGAGCCTGTCACCCTGGCACGGGGGGTGACAGGTTCTCTTTAAAGAAAATCTGTCACTTGGTTTATGCCGCCTTAAAGTGACTGTACCACCAGGCCCAGGCTGAAGCACTGGAGGCGAGCCGACCCACCCTTAGTGGGAGGAAACCCTAGCCCCTCTATGATAGGGTTCCATTGATTTTAATGGAGTCACGTCATGGAGGGGCTGGGGTTTCTTCCCACTGGGGGTGGGTCGGCTCACCTCCAGTGCTTCAGCCTGGGCCTGGTGGTACAGTCAAATGGCAGCATAAACTAGTGACAGAAATGCTGAACAGATCAGTGTATTACTTACATCATTCCGTTCAGCCGTTCTCCTAATATGCAGGAGAATAGGATTCTTGCCACACTCCTCCCCCCGCCCTCCTGATGCTGATTGACAGTTGTTGTCTATACACAACATGGACAGATAACTGCCAATCAGAAGCTGGTGGGCGGAGTTTGCTAGTGCTCATGAATATCCAGGATTACTGAGCTCATGCACATAATGGAGAGGACTACTTATTGTCCATGTTACTTAGCAGGATATCTCTGAATCAGAGTGACACATCATTCCGTTCAGCTTCTCTATCACTAGTTATTACTGCTACCCTTAGATACACACCCCATAGGGGACCTACCTATTTGGAGGCCTGATATATATATATATATATATATATATATGTATATATATATTTATTATGTTGAAATAATCCCAGGATAACACCTGACTCCTAGACACTTCTATTAATATCTCTCCTCTTCCCAGTCTGCAGCTTCCCCAGTTATATACACTCTTTTAAGTAATTGCTATTTATGCAGTTTTCTCCCTGTAGGTGGAGTTTGCCCTCAGAGCCCCGCCCCCCGCACGGCTCCCACCACGTCCCGTAGCGCCTGTGGCTGCTGTCACTTGGAGCCCATCCTCCACCCCCGGAGCCATCACACAGGAACACACAGGAGGCGGAACACGTGCGGACCAGAGAGGAGCCCGAACACAAGAGGGGCGGGGTTACACGGAGGGGCGGGGCGTGGAGTGGATTACTTTCGCTGGGATGGGCTGGGCTAGAGACGGAGGGGCGGGGTTATGAGGTAGTGGGCAGAGCATGACGCCTACAGCTTGGCATGTGATGGGCGTGGCTTATGACAGGAGCCGGGCGGGGGGCGGAGCGCCGGGGGCTGGGAGCGGAAGGCGGAGGTAGAGAGGTAGAGAGCGGCCGGGAGTGGGTGATGGTACCGAGGCGGAGGCGGGCGTGCTGTTCACTGGAGCATAGAAGCCGGAGCGGTACCGGAGAGCGGGCAGGTGGGTGTTCACAACGGAGTGTGGATGTGTATGGGGGCGGCGGGAGATACCGAGTGCAGCTCGTCTACTTGTACCGTGTATAGGAGCAGCCGGGGCGGATAGAGCCGGGGGAGAGCCGCTGCCGGCACTTTCTACACTCTACAAGTTGTGGCTGCAACCTGCTGCTCTGGGGGACTACATCTCCCAGCATGCCCTGCCATCTGCGGCTCGGGAAGGCATGCTGGGAGATGTAGTTTCACAATAACGGATGAACGACCACCGGCCTGGCCATGCTGGGCGTTACAAGTCCTCACAACTGGGAGAGTGAAGAGCTGGGAGTTACATGCAACAGGTGGAGGGGCTGGCAGGGCATGCTGGGAATTGTAGTTTATTAGCAGCTAGTGAGGGCCAGTGCAGGATGGAAGGGGTCAATAGTGAAGTGCACCATGTAGTAGATGCAGAAGGCCATGGTGGGGTGTAGTGTAGTTTGCTGGGCATGCTGGGAGTTGTAGTTTCTGAACATAGGGAGACTGACATAGAGTATAGAGGACAACCTGCGGCTGTAACTACAGATCCCATCTGCAGACTATGCTGGGGGTTGTAGTTGTAGGATGGTGGTGGTTTATGTCACCAGAAAACAAAGACTGACAGGAATCAGGTGACCAGGAGCGACGTTGGCATCGGAATAGGTGGTGGTCGTCGCCTCTTAAAGGGGTATTCCCGTCTTGTGTATGGCTAGGACAGCGGCTCGCCATGTTGGTTGGGCCGTTGTTTGAGGGATTACGGGCAATAGCGCTAGTGGCGCACGTGACTCGTTTTTGCACCTACTTTTCAGTATGTAAAATATTAGTAAATTCGTCATAGATCGTGCAATGTGAATTAGTAAGAAGTGGCCGAACACCATTCCTGTCCGTCATCTCGCCATGGCTGTACACGTGACAAATGTAATACAATGTGGTGAAGCCGCAGCTAGAGGAATCTAGGGGGTTTCTAGCAATGAACTTTTATCATTGGGGGGGGGAGGAGTTCCATCCACCGGACTATTCAGACACATAGACATTCATGTGAATTGCTGGAAAATGGAAAACCCCTTTCAATATATATATATATATATATATATATATATATATATATATATATATATATATATATATATATATATGCACACACACTCATAGGCCTCGTTCAGATTGAGATGTATTACGCTGCAGTTTATTAGCTGTTTTACCATTGTGAGCCCGGCCTGATACTAATAATTTGATCTAATGGCGTCATATGGATCTTGTGGGCATATTATATCAGTATTAGGCTTTAATGTAATTGGATGTCGGATATTAGATACTATATAGTTATGAGGTACAGTATACGGCCTTGTTCAGATGGAAGCGTTATCTCAAGAATTAAAGTCCTCCCCTAGCTGCAGGATCGATGAGGCATTGATTGGGGGGGCTCCGACTTCTGGGACACCCACCTATCAGGAAACAGAGGTCCCTTGTTCTCTGCAGTGGTCGGGTTGGGTATGGGAGGGGGGGGAGGGGTCCCAGTGGTCGGAGCACCATGAAACACCCATCCTGTAAATAGGGAATAACTTAAAATTTTGGGATAATCCCTTTAACTCTGCATTCTGGAGTCACAGTTCTACTCTATACTGATCTTATAGTAGGATGTGTTACACCAGGTTAACTAGCGTACAGGAGGTGTGGGACATCACTAAGGACCCTATTACACGGGACGATTATCGTGCAGAAAATCGTTATATCGTTAGAATTTAAACAATAATCGTTCTGTGTAATTGCAGGCAACAATTGAAAAATCGTTCGTATGTCGTTGATCATTGATTTAGGTCTGAACCTAAAATTATCGCTAATCATTCGCTGTAATTCCACGTTCGTTTAAGTTCTGCATTTGTTCACTAATCGGTCAGTGTAATAGCGCATTGTCCATTGTTATGCTGGGATCAGAAGGAATAAACGATCATAGTAACGATCGCAATAACGATTGTAACTAACGATTATCGTTCTGTGTAATATGGTGAACAATTTCAGGTTAATGATAAACACACTTGTTTGCCATCGTTAAAAATCGTTCCGTGTAATAGGACCCTAAGTGCCCCCAGGACCACCTCTCTGCCGGTATTGGCTCTGTTCCCTTAGTGCCACTTCTTAGGTCGCATGCCATGCCACATTGCACAACCTACATATTTTGCCCTCCCGTAACTGCCACCCTGACATGGTTTCTGGCTTGTACAGGTAACATGTGGTTTCTATGTATTTCACTTGTGCGCCCCCTCCAAAGAAAACATAGTCCTTGTATTTCGCCATTGCTCCATTATAGATTTGGCAGAGAATATAGTGCCGCGTGCTGTGCATTTCTTGCAGTCAGAATTAACAGGACCCCTGACGTAGGGGTAGGAACCCTGCTGCGGTGGTAGCACCGGTCACCATCTCACGTACAGTATACGTCGGTGCTGGATATAGCCGGGCACCTGTTGGCACACAGTCTATATACACGGCTGCGGCTTTGCTTCCTGCTGCTTCTTTAATTGTGTTGTCTTCTTCTTTAATGCTTCTTGTTGTTCATGCAAAGCACCATTACTCCGAGCATTTCCAGCATGAGTCACTGCCTGTAATGGGCACATAGTCCTGATATCCCTGCTAGAATCACAATGACGAGTCACAGAAACGTAAGGATGAGCCATATGTGATGATCCCGGGGCACGTGACACCTGCCGTCTCATATTATATAGGAATCATCGGCATGATCAATGCGTTATTGATCGATTTAGTAAAGCAACCTGAGCTGTATATTCACGGTAATATGTAAGTTTTAGACCAGGGATGGGGAACCTGAAGCCCTCATGTTGCAGAACTACTATTCCCATCATGCCAAAGCTTTGGCATAAGGGAATTGTAGTTTTGCAACAACTTCCCCGTCCCTCTATCTTTCAAGGGGTTGTTCCTGCAGGAAGTGATGTATATTTTCCACTTTTAAGGTGAGTTTACACAGGCAGATTTATCTGACAGATTTTTTAAGCCTAAGCCAGGAACAGACCAGAAACAGGGAACGGGTCATAAAGGAAAGACTGAGATTTCTCCTTTTTTCAAATCCATTCCTGGCTTTGGCTTCCAAAATCTGTCAGATAAATCTGCCTGTGTAAACGCACCATTAGGGTCCATTTACACACACAGATTATCTGACAGATATCTGGCAGATTTTTGCAACCAAAACCAGGAATGGATTTGAAAAGAAGGGAAATCTCAGTCTTTCCCTTACAACCTGTTCTCTTTTTATAGTCTGTTCCTGGCCTTGGTTGCAAAAATGGACCCTTATACAGTGCTCTCTGCTGCCACCTCTGTCCATGTCAGAGAAAATCCCCATAGTAAACCTCTCCTTCTCTCCAGATTGGAAAGAATACCACTTCCTGAAGGACATACAGCAGCTGATAAGTACTGAAAGACTAGAGATTTTTTAATAGAAGTAAATTACAAATCTCTGTCACTTTCTGGCACCAGTTGATTTGGAAGAAAAACATTTTTGGTGAACCACCCCTTAGGAGTCTGTCAGCATGGGCCACAGAATCTAAGGCAGGGATGTTAAACTCAGGCTCCCCAGCTGTTGCAAAACTACAATTCCCATCATGCCTGGACAGCCAAAGTTAAAGCTTTGACTGTCCAGGCATGATAGGAATTGTAGTTTTGTAACAGCTGGAGGGCCTGAGTTTGACACCTGTGATCTAAGGGGATGACTGGTTGGGATCAGAGTTAACTTCGATCCTAGCTGCTGCAGCATGGTTTTAGCATAATTCTACATCTGATACCTGCCCCATCTTGTCAAGTTATATCCACAGGATAGCACATTGCTATGAGGTTGTGGGGGATTTAAAGACTAGGATCCCCGCAGTGCTGAAAATGGGGATCCTGAAGTTGGATCGGTGGGCCGAGCATCTGTGCTGCCACTTAATTCATTCTCTATAGGGCCACCAGAGAGAGAAGAACGCAGCTTTCCGTGTATGTGCGGCCTGCAGCATCATCCATTGGGGATTTCAGGGGTCCTTATACTCCAGATAGTGGGTGCTTCAGTGGTCGAACCTCCAGCTAGATTCATAAATGTACAGCATAGCAAACAAAAACATGGCGGCTTTCCTATTCACCTACAAGGCATAGAGATGCAATATCAGCCATAGTCCACATACCAGAGTGGCGGCAGATCTAGAAGAAAGCGGCCATTTTTTTTTTTTTTTTTTTTTTTTTAACTCCCATACAACCCCTTTAATGATCTTGATCCATTCCTGGTCTCCAAGACAACACTGGCAGCCATTATAAGGAGGCGTGTCCTCACAGATTCTCTCAGTAGTGCAGCCTCAGGCTTGTAACACCATAAAGTTATTAAAGTTATTAAAAATGACATTACCTTTAGTGTACACTAAAACTTTTTTTTTTTTTTTTTTTTTAATAAGGAAACTGCTTTTACTATTGTGCCTGAATTGTTGCCTGAGGTCATATGGGTGATCTTCATAGACCAGGGGCATAAAAAATAACAATAGCGAAAACATCAGCTCTAGATGTGGCCTCGTAGGCCCAGCTCCTACCCAGGGTTCATACAGCGGACCTGTGTGGCACCGTATACCGTTCAGAAGTGAAAGTTTGGTATCACAAAAAAGCTCGGTGTGACTCCATTAGGCCTGTGCCCGCGCTGAAAAGACCGGCGTCTAATGCCAAGTCCTGTTAAGTCCTAGATTTCGGTAGGAAGCTGTGTGTGGACATAGATGCACAATGCTTTATGCTTTACCTATGCCACGCTAGTGCCCATTTGCTCTTTATAAGAAAAGTCTTGCTCATTACTGGCCAAACACTTAAGACGCCCAGAATTTGCTTTCAGAGCCTCAATTACTTTGGGTAAGTTGTGTGTTGTTTTTTTTTTGTTTTTTTTTGTTTTTTTACCTTAAAGGGGTAGTGCGGCGGTAAACAATTATTCACAGAATAACACACATTAACAAGTTATACAACTTTGTAATGTATGTTATGTCTGTGAATGGCCCCCTTCCCCGTGTACCCGGAAGTGTGGTGCGCTATACATACCTGTCACTTGACGACTCGTCTCCGATCTTCAGTCAGCGATGTCGTCTTCAGCCGAATCCCTCCGTCCGGCCTGAGTGCCGGCCACCCTCTGCCGCGTCATCGGCTGCTCAGCCGCGATTGGCTGAGCATAACTGTGCTCAGCCAATCGCGGCTTAGCATCTGATGACGCTGAAGAGGGCGGCCGGCAATCAGGACGCTCGGAGGGATTCGGCCCGGCCGTCCGAAGACGACATCGCAGACTGAAGATCGGAGACGAGTCGGCACGTGACAGGTATGTATAGCGCACCACACTTCCGGGTACACGGGTGGGGGTGGTGGGACACGGGAAGAGGGCCATTCACAGACATAACATACATTACAAAGTTGTATAACTTTGTAATGTGTGTTATTCTGTGAATAATTGTTTACCGCCGCACTACCCCTTTAAAATGTCAAACCTGCTTTAAAGGGGAACTATCAGCATGTTAGATGAATCTAACCGTATAGACCCCTATAGCATCGGGAAGGCTGAGGAGGAAGATATTTCTTACCTTCCTCTTTGGGGCCGGTCCCATGCTTTTAGTCGGGGTAAATGCAGCTCCGGAGCACCGTTAGGAGCACTGCCGTGTCATCCGGCCCGCCCCTTCTAACTGCCCCAGAGCAGAGTTTGTCCCGACTAATCAGTGCAGAGGAGGAAAGTAAGACGAATACCTTCTTCCTCAGCGTCCCTGGCACTATAGGGGGCTATCAGCAGGTTGGATTAGTCTTTAATGGTGTGATTGAGGCCCAACACATTTTCTGATTCTCTTCTTTATTCTGGATACAATATTAGGTCAAGCTTGCAGGATGGTGCAGGTAACAAGGACATCTGCTGAGGAAAAATACATGGAGCTTGTATGATGATGTGGATGGTTGTGGTGGAGAATCCATTAGTATGTGTGGCTGAAAGAGCTTGGCATGTATAATGGAGCAAGGTATACTCCCATTGTGGCTACAAGGGAAACTGGGATTGGGAGTCCAGGGCTTTGCTTCCATAAGTGAAATCCGAAATTGCATATTTATTGCCGGAAGAGGTGGCCATAGGGACATAGGCAGTTTTGGGACACCAATCCCAGCTAAATTAAGATACGTTGGTGGTTTAGTGTCTCAGAAGGTGACAGTTTCTATGGATAATGCAAATTTAGTTCAAATTTTTTAAAAATGTTCTGTCGTAGATCTCCCCCCCCCCCCCCCCCCATATTGTGTGAATGAGGTTTTTAAGGTGTAATGAAATCTTTCGACATGGCAAGACTTTTTGTCGTCCAAATATTCCGAATTTAACTGATTGCTAAAACAAGTCTCGTTCATGTCGTACACATTCAGGAGAGAATGTGAACTCTCGATATGTCTGTAAGACGTATCAAAAGTTTTTTTTTTAGTGACTGTGCCCAACAAAATTCTTATCCACTTTGGTATTACCGTGAATGCTACCTAATCCCACATTATGGATGACGACCATCAACGCCTTGAGAAATTCCAGACCCTGGTCTATTCACTTGTATATTGCAGACTTGTTCAGGATTGTAAATTATTCTTGATTTCATCCTTAACTGGAGAAAAACTTGTTGGACGTAAGAACGTTATTCATTTTGGACCACCACTTCCATAGCAGATGACGTAGAAGTACGTTACTCCATCTGTTGCATGGCTACTATAGAGGGTTCCATAGGGAACGTCGTCCATATACTTCATCATCTACCTTAACAGTAATTGTACCCGTTCCGTTTTGCTACTTTTGTGTGCTTAGTACATTGTCTACATTGGAAAGCTGCCTGTAATTGTGAGTTGCATTATTCCGCTCTGTACAAGACTCGCTCGGAGGTCTTTGAAGATTTGCATTAGTCACACGGAAGCTCAGATGTGGGAGTACGAGGCTTTTTATCTTCCATGTTCCTAAGGGAGGGAGACAGCATCTCTCTGTACTATCTGGATGTACGCTGCTTTTGCGTTATGGCATGTAAAGAGTTAAACAACATGTTGCCAAATGGTGCGATCAGCAAATATGAGAGTTGCGGTGACATCATCTCCTCTGTATAGCAAGCAGGGCCGGGGCTTTGAGCGGTCTTGCTATTTCTATAGGTGTGGATATGTAAACTGTTTAGTCAATACAGTTTATTTAAGACCGTTTCGTTGCCTTAAAGGGGTTAGCAAACATTAGCTGTATGGGTGCTGGGTGCAAGTATGTAAAAAAAAAACAATAAAGAAGCTATAATTGACTCTCCGCACTCCACAAATGTCCTCCTGTGGGTCTCTAGTGTCCTCCAGAGACCATCCTGCCTCCACTTCCGAGACAGACTTGCCTAACAAATATTTCCTTTAAGGCAGGATATGCTTACAGAAAATGGCATTGTTACTTAAAGGGGAGCTATTAGCATGTTAGAGCACTGACCCTGAGAGTGCCATTCTGGCTGGCCCCCTCTACCCCGCACCACTGATAGTCATTAGAAGGGGCACTCTGGGGGTGGGACAGAGCACCAAACGACTTTGCTGGACAGAGGACTGCGTTAAAGGGGTTGTCCGGCGAAAAAAAATTATTCACAGAATAACACACATTACAAAGTTATACAACTTTGTAATGTATGTTATGTCTGTGAATGGCCCCCTTCCCCGTGTCCCACCACCCCCACCCGTGTACCCGGAAGTGTGGTGCGCTATACATTACCTGTCGCGTGCCGACCACGGTCTCCGATCGTCAGCAGTGACGTCTTCTTCGGGAGCTTGGCGGATCTTCCCGAGTGCCGGCCGCCCTCTGCAGCGTCATCCGAAGCTCAGCCGCGATTGGCTGAGCATAACTGTGCTCAGCCAATCGCGGCTGAGCAGCTGATGACGTGGCCGCGTCATCAGCCGCTCAGCCGCAATTGGCTGAGCACAGTTATGCTCAGCCAATCGCGGCTGAGCTTCGGATGACGCTGCAGAGGGTGGCCGGCACTCGGGAAGATCCGCCAAGCTCCCGAAGAAGACGTCACTGCTGACGATCGGAGACCGTGGACGACACGACATGCGGTGAGTATAATGCACCACACTTCCGGGTCTAGCGTGGGTGGGGGGAAACACGGGGAAGGGGGCCATTCACAGACATAACATACATTACAAAGTTGTATAACTTTGTAATGTGTGTTATTCTGTGAATAATTTTTTTTCGCCGGACAACCCCTTTAAAACTACACCGGAATGACACAGAGGATGAAAGTAAGAGGCATACCTTCATCCTCAGCGCCTCGTGTGCATTAGGGAGATATCAGCAGTTTAGATTCGTCCAACTTGCTGATAGATCCCCTTTAAGGGCTCCAACCAGTCACTGGACTGAAAAAGCTTGGAGTGGTCTACGTGGTGCCAACTCTGAAAGTTACTGCTTCTCCTTATGGGAGAGTAATGGCCCTATTTCCCCGGACAATTATCGTTCAGATTATCGTTAAATCGTCCGAATCTAAACGATAATCGCATTGTATAAGACGTTGTTCGTTCGTTCGCAGTAGATACGAATGCAATAGCGAAGAAAAAACGGTTGCAAATATGATCATAAGTAATGATTATCGTTCCATGGAAATGTGAACGTTTTCAGGTCTTTTGCAATAGCGGTCGTTTGAGATCAATGCTTCATGGGTAAATTATGCAAAATAGATCCCTGCTGCCACCTATAGGTGGCACTGATATGACCTCGGCAAATCCATTATTTGGGGACCTAACTCACACTCCCCAACTAGTGCTTTTTCTATCCATGCAGAGCAGCAAGCAGTTGTACTGTGTTCTTGGCTGATGTCAGTGAAGAAAAACGTGCAAGCATGGCCTTGTATCCATTGGTCATATTGCTACATGCAGCTGCTGCTGACTACTTTGCATTGCCGAATGGGACCATGAATGTGCAAGATAGAATTACCCTTTAAAGCACCAGTGTCTGGTATAAAGAATACATTACATTTAATGCAAATAACCAGGACCAAGTTGTGTGCTGACATTGAGCCAGAAAGGGATGCGTGGAAATTACAGCTCAGAAGCGTTCAGAATTGTGAATACCGACCTAATATAAGATACGGTATATACTCCTTGACATTGAAATTGCAACGCCAATAAGGAGAAGTTGTGAAATTATGGAAATCACAGGAGCCATCCATGATAATGATATGCAAATGAATGACAAAAAAACAAAATATTCAAAACACGTTCATTTATTCCGCATGGGGTATGAGAGCTATGTGCAAAAATACACACACTTGCACGCCTAGGCCTGTTATCAATGAGGTTATTTATGGGTGTCTGACGAATGTTCTGCCATGCTGAATGCACTTGGACACGCAAATCTCCAGTTATCATTGCATCGGAGACAAAAGCAGGACTCATCGCTGAAGAGGATAGACCTCTATTCCAGCCTACACTGCACCATAATAACATTTGTTAGGAGGTCAATGGAAACCTGTAGCTGGATGTTGGGCTACAAGCCAGACGTCAGTCAAGCTCTGATGGTTTGTGTAGACACTGATGCCCTAGGCTTGGTATGTGACTACCAGTTTTACTTACAGTACAGAACAGATCACTACACGCCATTCTTCTGATGACTAGAGAAGAGCGCAACTCAAGCATGCCCGAGTCCGATCATTCAGCATTTGAATACCGGTGGCTGAAGAAGTTGGATGCAGCCCTAGAGAGTCCTGGAAAACATACATATGGCGTATGGTTGTCTTAATGTTTTCCCGGATTTCCTAGGGCTGCATCCAACAACTTCAGCCACCGATTGCACAAGTCGGATAATTCAGCATTTTGCGATGCCCTACTGATGACCCGTCTAGGCACTGGTTCGCCTCTGGAACACACAACATTGAGCAGCGCTGATATCTCGGCATCATCGACATCTAAATGTGCTACAGTGGTATGTCAAGGTCTTTAAGTTCAAGGATTCTGCCAAGTGGGTGATGGTCGATGAACAGAAGGCATTGCATGATCACACCGTACTGACCTGATCCGGTCTCTGAGGTTTCATGTGGCGAAAAAATTAGATTTTATATTTAAGCATTTCCTCTATGCCACAGATAGGAGCTAGGTGATGTGATCGTTTGCAGATCCTAGTGACAAACTTATTTTTTTTCTATCTCGGAGTGTATATATTTAAAGTAAATCTGTCACGTCAATTTATGTTCCAAACTGGTGACACTGTTAGGTTGCTATTAGAGCAAGGAGACACATGGTACCTTCCGTATATCTGTTTGTGCTTCTCTAAGGTAGAAAAAGGCTTTTTGTTATACTGTGCAAAGTGTCAAAGAGGCGTGCCCAAGCCCCCTGCCCATCCCCATCTCTGCTTGCTTGACAGCAAGTTAGAAGCCGGGCCCTAAGTATGTTCAGGGATGGGAGGGGAAGCAAGGGGGCATTACAGCCTTCTGCGTTTCAGAAGTTTGGGAAGGCCTCTTTCACACTTTGCATTTTTCTACATTCTGGAAGCACAAACGTATATAACACTGGTACACGTGTTTCTTGGCCCTAACGACTAGCAGTGTTAGTAGTTTGGAATGTGACTAATTCACTTTAAATTATTACATATGATGATACAGCTTCTAGATTTCTATCTGCTAAAAAGTTGCTTGTACAAGTGTTCTTTTGGTCGGCCACCATACTCTTTAGTTTGGCCCCTGCAGTTCTCCAGCTGGCTGTATAGGTCTACTGGTATTTTTCTCATCCCGTCATCAGTGTATGGATTGGGATTCTATGGCCGAGCAGCTGCACAGAAGCCTCAGATCACCAAGTGCAAGGCCAAGTATTAGCTTAGGAGGTGTAAAGCCACCATCAGTTCTATAGTGGCAACTCAATGCCCCCAACAGCTGTCACTGGATCCTGTCAGCTCCCCTGACATGTTGTAGTTAATGCCTGTACTCCCACGATACATCAGCTTGGCAGAATCTTTTCTTGGAACTATGTTCCTGATTGAGATATATATATATATATATATATATATATATATAAGTATATATATCCAAGGAGGCCATATAGTGATTCCTGCCAATCTCCTCATACTCATGAAAACTTGTAAGTCTGAGTACGCATGTGTTCTGTAATGGGAGAGGAAAATAAGCTGCTGCCATACACTTTTGGTGGCGGCTCATCTCTCATAAGAGAGCTTGGACACGGTCACACCACTAGTCCGTAACATCCACTAGAAGTCCACTTTTACAGATCCGTGGATGATACGCGTGATACTATGGATGAATTTTTGCGAATTGCTGACAGAACTCAAAATATGGTTTGCAAAAATATCCTCATGTGTGACTGAGCTCTTATTTGTCATTGGGGGGGAAATTTGGCCACTATACAGGTTAGACCAGAAAAAGGTTACGCACACCTATTCCCCTATTCACAATAAAATAGATCAACTTGGTCGTTTAATCGTTGGCTCTTACACAAAACGATTATCGTTTAAATCTGAGTGATCGTACGATTTTTGGAATAATACGGCCCTTATTTTAATAAGTAAGTTCAGCTAAGACATCGGACTCTGAAAATATGACACAAAACTCTTAAAAGTACAGGTAATGCTGTGCCTAAACATAAGGGGGAGAGATTTATCAAACATGGCGTAAAGTGAAACTGGCTCAGTTGCCCCTAGCAACCGATCAGATTCCACCTTTAATTTTGCAAAGTATTTGTGAGGAATGAAAAGTGGAATCTGATTGGTTGCTAGGGGCAACTGAGCCAATCTTTACTTTACGCCATGTTTGATAAATCCCCATGGTTTTGTAGGCCATCTTCTAAAAGTACTGAACAAATGAAGCTAATCAGGTGGCCAGCAAGATCGGCAACTAGGTTACCATCTGGTTTTGAAAGAACACTAAACAAATATGAGGATTTCCTAACGTTCTCCTGTTTAGGGTCCACACGCACTCTCTGTGACAAACAGTTGTCCTCGCTACCCATCTCCTTTTAGGAATAGAGGGGTTTGTTAACAGGGTGTCTGGAGCACACTTGCCGGCTGGCATAGTCTTATCACTTTAGACTGTAAAGTGCAAACTAGAAATGTCACCGTAAACCAGACAGCTTGGAAAGCATCCCAAGTTCCAAAGGGTAATAACGAAACAGCAGCCAGGCCGGAGTGACATTGCATCAACCCAGACCACTTTATTATTCCTCTGTGAAATCGACTACTTTCTGAGGAGAAAATTGATGCTGTATTTTGTGTTTTTTGTGTTTTATTGGCAGGGATTGGTGAGGGCAAAGGGTGGCAGGGATTTTTAGGAGGACACGTTCATGCAAGGAGGCAGAGGCTCTGGAAGAAGAGAAAAGGATGAGAGGGAGGCAGTACGATGGCGGCTGCTTTATAGGATTGGCAGGCAATTCACAAGGTAGCGGGGACTCTGTGGGACAGAAGGTGTCATTGGTTCTTTTTGGGAGGGGGGTGTGCGGGGTCAACAAACATAAGGTGGGGCAACTTCGTTGATGAGGGTCCCTTAGTGGGCAGGCAAAACCCTGTACAAAGGTGTATGCTTCTTTTTGCCATCTCCCCTGGTGGGTTATTCTTCTCCATGTCTCTTTCCTTTGTGTCGCCCTCAGCCACTGTGGCACCACCTCTCTCCTCCAGTCGGCCACCTACTGGCTGGGGTTAGGTGAGCTACCTGTAACTAGTATGGTGCAAATGGTGTCTTATTCCTAGATTGGTGGTCAGAGTACTGGTTTGGGCCTACATTAGCACAGGCAACTGGTGGCAATGAGAACTGTAACTAACAGCAGTGCCAGCTTCAGATTGTTCACCTCAGCATTAAAGGGGAACTCTGGCAAAATAAACTGCTGTCAAAGTTTATATAGATTTGTAATTTACTTCTAGATAGTCTTCCTGCTGCCACCGCTGTCTATATCAGGAACTGTCGAGAGCAGTAGCAAATCCCTATAGAAAACCTCTCCAGCTCTGGACAGTTCCTGTCATGGACAGAGGAAAGAATACACCACTTCCTGTAGGACATACAGCAGCTGATAAGTACTTCACCCGAGTTCCCCTTTAAATTCAAGTAAACATAAAGAGGGGAATGTCTCAAGGCTACGGCATGGCCGTATGCCAGGGAGAAGGCACAGATTTGCCTCTTCTCCCTGAGCTATACCTGCCGCATCCCCCACTGTGCCGAAGGGGGGGCAGGGGGCTGCGACAAGGCGGGGAGGAAGCATGGCCTCCTCCAGTGGTAGATTTACCATGATTTACGCCTGCTCGTAGATGTAAATCATGGTGGAAATCTACACCTGCTTAGGAGCAGGTGTAGATTTCTGCGATTGCAATACTTCAGACGCAGGTAAGGCCGGATTGACTAAAAGGCGTATGTCTCATAGTGAATCCGGTGGTCAGTTGGCGACAGGGCCTAATTTAAGACGCTGATCATCATCTTCACTCCATGACACTATCAGCGATGACTAAACACACTCAGTTGGGAAGGAGGGCGCAACACCCAGTTATCTTTATCCAGGAGGAGTAACAGCGGTGCAAAGTTCTATGAATGTGTTTTTTTTAGATTGAGTAGATAGAGATGACAAGCTTATTCTGTTACTTTCAGTATCCTTCTTAGTTCTCCTTTATATATCTTTTTATACTTCTTGTATGTTACACCCATGATGGTGCTGTGTCTTTATACATACGTGTTCACATGCAGCCCCTTTGCTTCTTTTCAGTGCACGTTACATTGTAGTGACTGATTTTTCAAGAAACCCTTTACCTACAATGACCGAAGACCCTCGTTTTTTAGGGGAAGCTGTGGTTTCCTATGTGAGATTAATCTCCATATATTTTTCGACTTGCATCATGAAAGAACTTAACACATCTGCACACATAGGGGTCTGAGTGCCGGATAGTTGTGTTGCATTTACGTTTGACACCGCATTGTCCGTTTCTGGTTTGGGTGGTTCTGGGGCGAGTCTTGTTCACCCCTGCGTTTGAGAGTCAAAAAAATGGTGTAAGAAGCCGACAGACATCCTGTTTGTGACTTCCTGATGTTACATGTCACATACCTTGCATTGAGAAACATTATAAAGAAGTAGCAGAGTCTTGTAAGTTGCACAGCTGCACGACCCATGATGCTTTCCGGAAGTGCTTTTTGGCATTTTAAACAATACTATATTGCATACTGTTTTAAAGGGGCATTCCATGTTGACATTTATGGCATGGGATGTGCTGTAAATATCTGACAGGTATGGGTTCTATCTCAGATACAAGGGCCCCTGACCCCTGTCCGGTTTGCTTGTGGTGGCCGGAGGTGGTTGAGTAGCGGAAAGCAGCTGAAGTCAATGTTTTACACCACAGGCGTCAAAGTCGCAGCCCTCCTGATGTTTCAATACTGCAATGGCCACCATGACTGGACGGTGAAAACTTTGGCTGTCCAGGCATGATGGGAATTATAGTTCTGCAACAGCTGGAGGGCCACGAGTTTGACACCACCTAGTTTACACACTCTGCTTATCTGAAGTTTCCTTAATGGGGTAGGGATGCTAGCTACACTACTCCTTAACTTAAAGCAGGAGTAAGGGGTACGTCCTGCCAACTGGCCTCATCCAGCCTCCAAGATCTTCTGATGCGGCCCTCCTTGTCCGGCGGACAATGTGCACGGTATAACATGAGGTGTGGGGTGTGTGTGTGCGCGCCAGACACACAAGGGTGCTGTGCATGTTGCATGTTGTCTTCTGCTACCACCTGCAGGAGATGCCATGCTCTGCACAGACCGCAGGAGAGAGGAGAAGACTGGGCCAGAGCGTGAGTGCAGGGCAGGTGAGCGGGATAGGTTTTTTTTTTTTTTTTTGGTACTGATTACCAGGGGCATCACTGGGGGGTGGGCAACTAGACTACTAGGGGCATCACTGAGGGTTAACGGCAATACTAGGGGCATTGGTTAACTACTAAACCAGGGGTGTAATTGGGAGTAACTACAGTACTAGGGGCATCATTGGGCACGTTACTTCGGGTGCTGCCAACCCAAGCTGCACCACTGCCGTGCCCAGTATAATCTTTCCGCTGATGTGGGTCACCTGCCGACTCCCTGCTTTATTCAAAACAAAGGAGCCAGTGGCCGTTCTTGAGGTCGCTGCAGGGCAAAGAGGTCGAACAACCCTTCCCCCCGACACTGCGTTCACTTAAAGGGGTTATCCAGCGCTACAAAAACATGGCCACTTTCTTTCAGAGACAGCACCGCTCTTGTCTCCAGCTTGGGCGGCGGTTTTGCTGCTCAGTTCCATTGAAGTAAATGGAGCTAAATTGCAGACCGCACCTAAACTGGAGACAAGAGTCTCTGAAAGAAAGTGGCCATATTTTTGTAGCACTGGATAACCCCTTTAAATGTCCGCTATCCTGTTTATAGGGGACAAATGTGAGGCGGGCCATGTAGTGTAAGCCCTCAAATGATTTTATAAGTGCCCAAATGGCCCTTGAGAGTTAAAAGCATGCACCCTCCTGTAGCTTTTACGTGATGCACTTGTGTTCTGTGCAGTCAGTTCACCAGCTGTAGATTTCTGCACTGATCTATCACATACAGATTTTTGCTGCGGCCTTATCTGTTTACGTAAAAAAAAATCTAAAATATTTGAAATTCTTTTGTTCTGGTCACAAAAATGAAACTGTCTTTGTGTGCTTTCCAACATTCGCTGTTCAGCCGCCGCAGATGTGTAACAGGATACGTCGACCTGCAGTTTGTTTTGTAAAGATCAACAATTTTTATGCCGTTGTCGGAGTTAAAGGGTAACACCATATTATAATTACATATAAAGTTCATCCTGGAAGAAAAGCTGAGTCACTTTGTAAATAGATTATAAGTCAGGATCAGCGCGAGATAAATAAGCCAGGCCTTGTTTACACTGCGGAGCTGCATTCACGTTTCTGCAGGCTGTAGGGCTTAGTATATGTGGTTGTCTTCAGGTCTCCACAGAGATTGTATTGTTGGAGAGTATCTAAGTTGTGAGGGTGGTGTCTGGCAACAGGCTTTCTCTTTGTTTCCAGTAAGAGGCAGAAGCATTGTGAATACAGCTCTGGAGCATAATAAAGGCTGTAACTAGGTATAGAATACCTGGAGTATAATACACAATGTAACTCAGGATCAGTAATGTCATATATGTACATAGTGACCCCACCAGCAGAATAGTGAGTGCAGCTCTGGGGTATAATACAAAACAAGTTGTCATGTAATGTATTGTATAAAAATGTATATATTGTATAGACTGTGATCTGGACGTGTTTCATTAGGGTGTTATTACATGGGCAGATAGGGGCCTGATAACTGTAAACGAGCGCCGATCTGCTAGATCGGCGCTCGTTTACTGGGCCTATTACACGGTCCGATTATTGTTTAACAAGGGCAGCATGGACATCGTTACCGATGTCCTTGCAGCCCTTGCTTAAACTGTATACATTACCTGTCCACGCTCCAGGGCTGCTCCTGCGGTCCGCTTCTCTCCGGGTCCTGCGCACTCCAGCTTCAGAGCGGCGGCGGCAGACACGGCCTGTGATTGGCTGAGCGGCCTGTCATCTAAGACAGGCCGCTCTGAAGCTACAGTGCTGGGCCCGGGGAGAAGTGGACGACAGGAGCAGCCCTGGAGCGTGGATAGGTAATGTGTGCAGTTTGTATATAGTCAGTCGCCGCCCGCGCACAGCTATTGCATGTAACAATGCGCGGTCAGCACCCGACAATTATATGTTCTAACCTATATCAACGATCAGCCCATGATCGTTGTCGTCGGCTGATCGTATTTAATACACGGAGCAATAATTGGCCGAATCGGGCTGATTATCATTCCGTGTAATAGTACCCTTAGTCTGTGGTACAGTGTTGGGTGCCGCTTCTCCTTTCGCCCAGTGCATGCAGATAAGTATGTGTGGTGCAGGTTGCTGGTTAGTTGCTTACATAAGATTTAGATCTTTTGAATGTAAAATATTTGAGAGTAAAAGTTCTGCATTCTCCTCAGTGTTACATCACCAGGCTTGTCCTTGAGTAGATTAACAAAACCGCACAGTGCTTTACAATTGGAAAGTCTGCTAAACAGTTACCACATATCCTTATAAGATTAGAATCTAGTAAGAACATAAAGGGACCTTGTTGTTTTCCCCCATGAACATAGCACAGCATGCAGGACTTCTGCAGCAGCAGTCTGTGGGTTTTCAGCTCATTTCCATTGAAGTCAATGGAGCTGAATTGTAATACCACATACAACTTGAGGATAGGGGTGGTGCTGTTTTTGCAAGAAAGTAGCTGTGCTTTTTGTAATCCTGGAAAACCCCTTTAAAGAGCTAATCGAGCAGTGAACCATCAATGTTTTGTCCTGGAAAGGGAATATGTAATCAGAAAATTAGTTATTGTTTAAATAAAGGGGGAGATTTTTTAAAACATGGTGTAAAGTGAAACTGGCCCAGTTGCCCCTAGCAACCAATCAGATTCCACCTTTCATTTTCCAAAGAGTCTGTGAGGAATGAAAGGTGGAATCTGATTGGTTGCTAGGTTGCCAGTTTCACTTTACACCATGTTTGATAAATCTCCCCCAATGTTTTTATGTTAAAATATTTTTTTTTAATTTTTGGAGACCCCTTTACAAATTTTTCAATTTTCTATCTACATTATAAAATAATCCTGATATGTTGCAGTTTTCATTATCACCACAGTGAGCAGTGAACGAGGAGTGTTTGCTCCTCTCAGTCGGCCCGTTGAATCGGCCCAATTCAGCTGATTATCGCTCCGTGGAATAGAGAGAACACTCAGCCGATCGTGTCATCGGCTGATAGTTTATTTAGGTTCAAACCTAAAATCATCGGTCGCCACCCGCGCATCGCTACGTGGAATAGCGGGTGCGGCGGTGACCGACGATTTCACAAACATCATACATTACCTGTCCAGACGCAGGCTTTTTTCCTCTCCCGCGCAGCAGCATCAGCTTCAGAGCGGCCTGTCTGAGCTGACAGACGGCTCAGGCAATCACTGGCCAGGACCGCCGTGGCCAGTGATTGGCTGAGCGGTCTGTCAGTTCAGACAGGCCACTCAAAAGGCTGATGCTGCGCGGGAGAGGGAAAAGACCTGCGCCTGGACAGGTAATGTATGAAACAAGGACTGCAGCCCTCGCTAATGATTGTCGGCCTGTGGAATAGGCCCAGTAAATGAGTGCCAATCTAGCAGATCGTAGCTCGTTTACATCGTTCATCAGGCCCTGCTCGGCCCGTGGAATAGGACCCTTAAATTGAGACTTCCTATTCTGTCTGTAGTGATAAGAGACGTCTGCTGTAAAGTGATCTGTACAGCATTGCAGCGTCATGTGAAAACAGTAGATAGAGGAGACAATTGCAGCTCCCTGTGAAATGACCTCTTTTAAGGGGTCAAAGAGCGAGCTCAGAAATGTTACATTCATCTCAAGGGGACAGTCTGTCTATTGTCGTCTATGCCGATGAGTCTTGCTGTAAAGCATATCATTAAGTGCTGGTAAAAACAGCCCAGGCAATATGGCAGCCCCCATAACAATGTACAAAAGGTGATATGAAAAAAAAATTAGTCAAAAAATAGAAACAGATTGGAATAAAAGTTTTAGCATCTGATAATTTAGGTGGCACGTTCCCTTTAAGAATTATATAGTGAAGTTATGCTATAGACCGGGGTGGGGAACTTTTGGCCCTCCAGCTGTTGCAAAACTACAATTCCCATCATGCCTGGACAGCCAAAGCTTTGGCTGTCCAGGCATGATGGGTATTGTAGTTTTACAACAGCTGGAGGGCTGAAGGTTGCCCATCCTTGCTATAGATAATTAGAGGATTGTCTAGACTGGGTACAACTGTAGCAAACCTTCAGCTGTGAGAAGTACTAGATCTGTACAGGTGATTGACACTCTTCATTCCTATTATAATGGTACGATGAGGGATTGGCTGGTGCAGTCCTACCCGGTGCCCACTTATGCTGCCACTTGAAGCCTCGGCGGCGTGTCTGAGAACTCCACTCCAATCTGCTGCATTGGCGTATTTCATTCTTCGCCGGTTCCCCTTTGCACATCTGTGCTTTATGACATGAAGACAACAGCCAAGTTTTGCATTGGAAAGCAATTCTGATCTAAAATTATGTGCAAGTAAAAAAAAATCCCCCCCAAAAAATCAGGATTTCATAGAGACGTCCGGAACTCAGCTGTAGACAGCCCGCGCCAAGCAAACTGTTGCATGCACCGCTACCCGCTAATGTTTTTGGCCACCGAATCTTGTATCCACGAACCGGGAGCCAACTAAAATGTCTTTGTGTTCTTTGTGTTGTTCTGCTCCTCTGATGCGTTAGAAATTTTTCTTTCTTTTGACAATTAATGTGTGAAAACCACATTAGTTATGCATTAGGTTCAGAAATGACTGCAGATAAAGCAGCTTGGCTTCATAAAAAATAATGAAATTTGAATATAAATTATTTAGTTGTTACAATACAGTCATTTATATCGGTTTGCGGGAAAGCTGGCAGTTTAACCCCTTAGATGCTTCAGTCAGCAGTGACTGCGGCATCTAAGGGGTAAAGTGATTGGCAGAGCAAAGAGCGGCTTATTTTAGACTATGGGCACTCCACTGCTTGATTCCAGGATGTGCATGGGTTGGTGATGTAAAGCTCTGAAATTTTCAACAAGCAGAATCCCCCTTTAAAAAAATACAGTAAATTTAAAGCTGTATTTCAGAATCTTAATAAAAACTTAAATTCAGTTTGTGGGATTATTGTGCACAATGCATTAGTTTTAAGGAGGCATTCACATGTTCCCTGCATGGTGCATGAATACTGGCATCATGATTCATTTTGATGCCGGAAGTTCAGAATCGCTTTAAATCTTCGCTCTACTGTACTGACACAGCTGCGCAATGATTTAAACTAATTCGGAGATCTAGGCATCATAATCATTCCATGATTCTGGTCCGTAGCATATCCTCCGTACTTATGGACTGTGCACTAAACTTGTGACCCCCCCCCCCCCCCCTTACATAAAATTCTATGGCCTTATTATGTACAAAAAATTTTGGCATCAAATTGTTACTCCATGTGTGCTACTTCTTATCATAACAAGAACTGGTATAGCTTCACAATAGCCCATGTGGGTAGCTGACTAAAATTCCCATCATGCCTTGCTGCCATCTACTTTAGGCTGTTCTCCTTCACCTGTGTGTTCCACATATTGGTAACAAACCCGCTCACTGCCGAGTCTCCCACATTAATTCCTAGTTCCCTTCCTCTGCTGTTTCGCTAGTGCTGTAACTGAGCATGTGCGACCTTCAGGCAGAAGCAGAACTACTGGTCGTAACCCTAGGCAACCATAATCAGTAAGCAGTGATTGATAATGTGGGATAGTTCGGAAGAAATGTAATTTCTATTTAGTGAGAATTTTTTTTTTTTTACTTTGCTTTGTGTACTTTGGAATAGTTTGTTTTATATATCGAAATACTCCTTTAATTGAAAGCAATCAATAAATGATATGTATAATGTATATACAGTGGTGCCTTGGATTACGAGCATAATTCTGGGACTGTGCTTGTAATCCAAATCCACTCTTATACCAAAGCAAATTTTCCTATAAGAAATCACTGATATGCAGACAATTGGTTCCACACCCCAAAAATAATGATTTTTTTTATTCTGAATAACATGTAGAACAGATGAAACAAACAATGAGAAACTGTTGAATATGTGATAAGATAAGTTACTGTACAGTATAGCAATCAGCATGTGGAGTATAATGTATAGAAACTGCATAAACCTAATAACACAGCAGCAGTTTGTAGATACAGGATGGAACTGCAGATCCCCATAATGCAGGAGTGTAGTACAACAGGCTAGAATAGAGACGCAGGGCTGCTGTCAGAGGTCTGTGTGGTCACATGACAGCATTGGGGAAGGAGTGTGTGTTCAGCATGGACCAATCAAGAAGTAAGAATTGCTTTGCTGGAGGACAGTGACAGAAATCTCTATATACAGCAGTGAATGGCTGAGTGTAAGTGCAGGCACATTATAGCAGCAGTGTGGTCAGCTGAGTGTAAGTGCAGGCACATTATAGCAGCAGTGTGTATAGCTGAGTGTAAGTGCAGGCACATTATAGCAGCAGTGTGTATAGCTGAGTGTAAGTGCAGGCACATTATAGCAGCAGTGTGTTTAGCTGAGTGTAAGTGCAGGCACATTATAGCAGGAATGGAGAGGATGGGAAACACAAGGGCTGACAGAGACTGCAGGGAACATGAAGGAATGAGCAGAATAGATGTGGGCTCATAAATGCGTCACTCTCAGCAATCCCCAGCCAGAAGTGGATCTGCTATGATTTGGAAGGTGAGAGAGACCACCTGTGTCAGAGTACAGGGCTGTAGATCCCGCTATGCAGACCATGCCCCTCCACATCCCACCCAGTACCAAGAGCTCTGAATCCAAGTTACTCTTAAACCAAGGCACCACTGTATAGAAAAATATAACTTTTCCTGCCAAAAAGAAAAAAAAAAAAGACCCGTGTTTTGGCCAAAAAATTTTACCATGGCAAAATGAGAAATTAAAGATGAGCTGTGTTCGGGTTGCTATGGGCAACAAACAGAATCTTATTATAAGGCAGCACGATATATCACCCCCATTGTGTTAATGCAGTACTGTATCTAACGTTATGAATAGAAACCTTCCAATGACCTTTTATTTTGAATGTTTTCTAAGAATTACCCTGTAAAATGAAAGATTAATACTGTAATTGGGATCTCTGTGGAGAAGACGTATGTGCAGTCACTCCGACCCTGATTCTCTTACTGTTTCCGCTGGGTGACGTCCATTATGTCAGATATAGGGAAATGTCCAATATCCAGTGGTCTTGTCCATGTTTTGTAGACATGTTTCATGTATAAGGAGGGGTTCATGCTGCATTTAACTACGTTAAATACAAAAACACATTTTGTATACGGCAAAAATAAAAGTATACGTTGCAGTCCGGAATTTCTAAAAATATATATATTTTTTAAACTAATGTAAATGAGGAACGGATTCTGCTGTATGGCATACTGATACAAACAAACCAGATGGCAGCTGAAGGAAACATTTACCCTTTAAGGGTGGGTTCGCACTACAGAATAGGGGTTAACCCGCCGCGGATTCCATCCCTCACGCCCGCGCGCTTCTCCACCCGTGCCATAGACTCCATTCTATGGTCGGGCAAATTCCGCCATCCGCCGAAAGAATTGACATCCTTACGGTGGAATCCGCCCAACCATAGAATAGTCTCTATGGCACGGGCGGAGATGCGTGCGGGGGCGAGGTACCGATTCTGCAGTGTGAACCCACCCAAAGAATTGACATGTCAATTCTTTCGGTAGACGGCAAATTTGTCCGACCATAGAATAGAGTCTAATGGAGGCGGGAGTGGCGGGTTTTCCGCCCCTATTTTGTAGTGTGAACCCACCTTAAAGGGAAACTATCAGCAGGTTAGAAGCTTCTAAACCTCGGATATACCCCTATAGCCTATTGGGCACTGAGGATGAAGGTAACTTTCTTACCTTGATCCTCTACGCCGTTTTCGTGAACTTTGTTGTTAGTAAAATAGGGAGTGTGGTGCCCTGGCAACAGGACTACCACCCTCAGTGCACCCATCCGCTCCTTCTAGTGAATATTGGGGCAGCCTTCTGCAGTTATGTCACTGTGGCGCTCATCACTGCAGAGCGCCAGATTAATATATCATTAGAATGGGAAGGCTGGCCGGGGTGGATCGGTGGAATGAGGGTGGTAGTCCCGCCCCCAGTGCACCAAACTACCTAATTAGCATATACATTCAACTACAAATTTAGTTGAAAATTACCTTCATCCTCAGCGCCCTGTGTACTATAGAGACATCAGCAGGTGCTTTCCTTTAGGTAATGTTCTATTTTTTAGAACAATTATATCACCGTTGACACATTCCATGTAGCGACTCCTCCGTGATGGTGGCATTTGCATAGTCTTTTAATACTATGGGAACATGTCCTCGTAACCGTCAGGGTTACAGCATAAAACAAACTAAAATGACTGAAAGGTATCTTACAAATGAGGAGCGGCGCGTTCAGACGTCCTTGTAAATGTTTCTGGTTGTTATTTGCCTCATTGTCATAAACGAGAACAATGCAAAAAGATATAATACGTTATGATCCTCACTGAAACCTATAATCAAATGAAATAAATTGCTCTGTAAAATGTCATACAAAGCATTTCGGATATCTATTACATGTTGCTTTATATGGTGAAAGCATATTTGAAATTCCTGATAAGTCCTTGACCTTAAGATTCTATTTTTTTTTCACATCAGTGAAAATTATATCTTTCGAAAGCTTTATTTTTGCAATATTTTGTAGGCACATTTTTGCACGATCTCACGTTCGATAAGAGAACACGGTGGATTGTGCAGCAGATTTCACTGCAAAGGGGAGCAGGGAAATGATGAAGCTCCTGTTTTTGAAGGGAACGTTGGCCAAAGACCTTCGCAGTGACATGGTGCCAAAAGTCAGGTGCTCCTTATACTTCAAAGTAAAAAAAAATTGTGCTGCCAATTTAAGACTACGTTGCAGGAGTCCTTCATTGGTGACCATATCAGTAACCATAAACACCATCGATGATGAAATTTCTGAATTTCTGCTTTGAGGAGAGCTGAGGCTGAACTTTTCCAGAGAGAGTTTAGGTCCAGACATAACTTTTTATATGTTGCAGCTTATGGTGAGAAAATAAGAAACCGCCTATTCTTTTCTGTGTTCCCCCCAGTGTCCTGAAACGGCATGTTTAGGTTCCCAGCTGAGCGATCCCGTCTCCACTTCCAAGATTGACTCATCTGGCTGAGAGGGCTGTCGCCCTCGATTACTTGCTTCGGCACTGCCCCCTCTTGACCAGTGATTGGCTGAGTGGGCTGTCACCCCCATACGAGTCCTTCTTGGAAGTGGAGGCTTGATTGCTCAGCTGGGGACCCGGATAGGCTGTAGAAGGACACCGGGGGAGCGGAAAGGTAAGAGTAGGCTGTTATTTTCTCACCATGGGCAGCAAAATGTAAAAATTGAGCAGAATACCCCTTTAATTCAGGATCAGCGGGAAGGTGTCTGGCAAGTCCCGAAATGTTTGTCGTGCAACAGCCATCGCCCATAGCAATCTGGTCTACTTGAGCCTTCAGATGCTGGATCATTCTCCTTAGTCGACTGATCTAGCACCCATGGTTCCTAATTTGAAGAGACTCCTCAAGGAACAATTTTCCACTTCATTTCTGACACCGTTACAACCGCTGATGCTGCCAACCAAAGGAATTTTACCTGAATGGGTTAAAGAAGCGCACTGATATCCAAGGAGACTATGTAAAACAACTGAAGATTTCTTTTTTTGCGGTCAACGCTAAGGGCTTCTGAACACCCCCTCATACATTCGGAGAAAGGACTTAATGTTTGGACCATTAGACTCAATGGCCCCCTGCCAGATGCCGAAGTTTTTGTTGGCAAACTTTTTTGACAGGTTAGTAATGTATACCTTTCCCATCCCTCACGTATGTGGCCAAACGTTCAAATGTTGCTGCAGCCAGACAACTCTGCTAGTGAACTATCTCTCCAAAACAGTAGGGTCGGACAGTGAAAATCCATCATGCTGATCCTTCTCTCCACCAATATTATGTTTTGGGGGAGAGTTGGGAGGTCACCATGCACCTTATCTAGCCAGCTGAACCTGCCGGTGGTGGTTTTATCTTACTTTAGTCTAAAGGTACTATTACACAGAACGATAATCGGACGAATCTTAGCTGACAGGGGGCTCAGCTAATCACAGCCCGGGAGTGCCGCGGCCAGTCATTGGTTGAGCGGCCTGTCAGCTGACACAGGCCGCACTGAAGCTGGAGCGCGCGGGACCCGGGGAGAAGCACAGAGGAAGAGGAGCCCTGCAGCCTGGACAGGTAATGTATACAGTTTAAGGCTATGTTCACACTACGTAAAACTACGGCCATAGTCCGAACAGCAAAACTACGGCCATAGTTTTGAGGTTTATGCCTTGGCTGCAATATATACGAACTACGGTCGTACAATGCACACTACGTATCAGACAACGGTCGTTTTCATGTCATTTATTTCCGGCCGGTAATGTTCCAACCATGGCCGTGGATTTCAATGTGGCCGCGCACGGAATATTTATTTCTGCAAAATTAAACTTTATTTTGAATTAAAAAATTTCTGTGTGGTTTATTGGGCTGGGCGCAGTATTCCAAGTAAATGACTTGTTTCATCCCGCTCAGAAACCAGCTAGGAACCAAAATTATACAAGGGCCGCAGTTTCACGACTAGACCGTATGGCCAGATTTCAGGCGCACACGTCCGGCCGGGTGAAAACAACGGCCGTTAATGTATGTAGTGTGAACATAGCCTAAACAAGGGCTGCAAGGACATCGGTAACGATGTCCCTGCAGCCCTTGTTAAACGATTATCGGGCCGTGGAATAGGCCCAGTAAACGAACGCCGATCTAGCAGATCGGCGCTCGTTTACAGGTATTATCGGACCCCCATCGGCCCGTGTAATACCACCCTAAGGTGTATGGACACCTTAAGGAAAAGTGATCTGAACTTAATCTAAGATTATCTTCTAAAGCTGGTCTACTCTTGATCACCAGGCCAATGGTGGCCAAGATATATAGAAGTATAATAAGACACTTCTCACTTTCTCTGTCAGGCCTCCCTGTCGTTCTCCTGAATGTTTTTCCCAATAGTCACGTCAACGTATTTTTTTGGATGACTTCCCAAGGATCTCTGAACCATGTGACTGCCCAACTCTTAAAAGTTCTATTCATTTTAATGGACCTTACAGCCTTGGAGAAGACAACAACCATCTGTTATGACTGGAAATAGGAGGATATTCTTAAATTTAAAAATAATAATAATTTAATGGGAGTAAATAGCTGAAAATATCCTTGAGGTTTAGTAACTATTGGCGGATACGAGTATCGGGGGACGCAAACCTGCGTGTCCTCATGTGTCCTCGCTACTATATAAACAGCGCTGTTAGTGCGGATCCCTTAAGCCGTTTGTTAAGAGCTCAGACGTGTGTGAAATGACGTTAGTATTGCCAAGTTTCTGGGGAGCTGTAGCCCGGCCAAATGTATTGCCAGGAGTGTGTGATACTCGGTGTATTTAAGGGATGACAGATTGGACAATTAGTATTACCTGCAGCGGAAGTGAGGAAACAAAGGGCCCGTACATGACTCATGGCCCCACTATGCCTCCGTATCCGTCAGATCGCTGTAGATATAAGGCCTCTTCCCCTGCCGCTCGCCTGCGTCCCCCCTGGTTATAATGTCTGCATAAAGTCAGGGCTGAATGAAGATAAAGAGGTGGCATATAAAATGGGCAATTCAATTTAAGGAACTGTGTTCCTATCTTATTAACCAATATGCGCTGCAGATTAGATTAGAGGAAACCCTATGCTGAAATCCTCAACTCTTGACGTGATGTTTTAAAGAGGAGCGGTCGGCTCTCCTGACATGTCTGCTATAGCAATTCTACATCTAGTCATCTGCTGCCCTTCTGTTGTTCCTCCTGGAAATGTATAAGTAAATCGACACTAGTCAGTAGGGCTTGTCCTTGCATGGTTTGTGCCGCTTTGGTTTTTATTTTAACAGACTGGTGCCAGCACGGGGGTGCCAATTCCTTGGTTCTTTTTTGGAATCGTCGCCCGGTTCCTGCGCACGACACTGGTCTATTCCCGAGCACAGGTCCGTCCCGGGGCACTGGGGGCAATCTCCCCTCTGTGACGCGGCTCCATTGATTCTAATGCTCGACAATAGACCAGCACTGTGTGCAGGAACTGGGTGGTGGTTCAAAAAAAGTCACCGGCATCCCCGCACATGCACTGGTCTGTTAAAGGGGTTATCCAGCGCTACAAAAACATGGCCACTTTTCCCCCTCTCTTGTCTCCAGTTCAGGTGTGGTTTGCAATTAAGCTCCATTTACTTCAATGGAAGTGAGTTCCAAACCCCACCCAATCTGGAAACAGAGGGGGAAAAGAGGCCATGTTTTTGTAGCGCTGGATAACCCCTTTAATGTAAAAACCCAAAGCGATGTACCTGGTGGTGCATTCACTTTAAGTAGGGCATATATTTTCAGTTGCTATCCAGGCTTAGAAAAATATGCCCGCTCTCTTCCTAAAGCAGCAGTTCAGCTCCGTTCTGTTGAAATGAATGGAACTGAATTGCAATACCACACACAGCCTGAGGATGGTGCTCTGGCAAAAAAGTAGCATTGCTTTTTTTTCTATTAAAAAAACAACAACTTTAAGACCAGGATTTCTGGGTCATGCATCTTGCACTACTGTCATCCCTGGAATGTTGACGCTAGCGCTGTCAGAGGTTTTTAGCTGTCAAAACTTCTGATAGATTCTCTTTTAAGGCATAAGGATATCCAAACAAATTTAGATCTGTGAGGGTCTGGGTAGTAAAACTACCTCTGACAAAAGCGCAGCAATGTTTTGTCTGCTGTGTCCATTTTTTACCCTGGCAGGTCAGATTTTTTTTTCCATTCATTATATATATATATATATATATAATATTCTACACAGTGGTACCTTGGTTTACGAGTAACTTGGTTTAAGAGCGTTTTGATATAAGAGCTCACAGTTTTTCAAAATTATGACTTGGTTTAAGAGCATTGCTTTGGTTTAAGAGCTCCCTGTACTGTGGGAGCGCGCATGGAGGAGGGGCATGGTCTGCATAGCGGGGTCTACAGCCTTGTACTCTGACCCAGAAGGTCTCCCTCACCTTCCAAATCATAGCAGATCCACTTTCACTGGGGCTTGCATCAGGGGACAGGACTGTGGAGGTAATCTCTCCATAACTGTAACCCCTCTCTCCCCGGACAGAGAGCACTGCATGTATGTGCCCACATCTGCCCTGTTCATTCCGTCATGCTCCCTGCAGTCTCTGTCAGCCCTTGTGTTTCCCATCCTCTCCATTACTGTACAGTAACTTATAATATCACATATTCTGCTGTTTCTGAATGTTTGTTTCATTAATTTTGCATGTTGTTCAGAAAAATAAATTTATTTTTGGAGTGTGGAACCAATTGTCTGCATTTCTGTGATTTCTTATGTGAAAATTTGCTTTGGTTTAAGAGTGGATTTGGATTACAAGCACGGTCCCGGAACAAATTATGCTCGTAATCCAAGGCACCACTGTATACATGTATGACATGCAGCGGGTGATAAGTACTGAAAGACGAGATGTTTTAATAGAAGTAAATTACAAATCTCTGGCACCAGTTGATTTTAAAGACATTTTGTGGGGGTGAACTACCCCTTTAAAAAACAAACAAAAAAATAGCGTCCTGATTTGGTGTCCCTCGTCCTTCCAAAAACTGTTTAATCCCAAAAAGTTGATTTTCTTTTTTTTTTTTTTTTTTTTTTTCATCCTAATAGATGAGGATCTTTTTTTCAGGTATTATAAGGGTAAAAGTCCTTGAGTACAAATAAGAATCCGCCCCTCTCTCTTCCTCCGCCGTATAAATGTCCTGGGATGAGTTCAGTGAACTTTTTTGCTTATGCTGCGTAAATGTATTTGCAGCCGCGTACATAGTAATTTGCCGTAAAAAGCAGACAGATGCTTTAGTTCCAGGTAGATAGTTCATTATTCATTAGACTTCTGATCCTTAATGAAGGAGGTAAGAGTTCAGCTCCTGGATTCTTAACGAAACTTTTTTTTTTTTTCTCTTTCCCTCTTTCCTCACCATAAAGCATCACCTTGAAACATCAGAGAATGCAATGGACTTTGAAAATGTTAAAGGTATCCGTAGCTGCCGAAATGAGATAATGCACAAGAAAGACCTTAATCTCCAGGTATGTGTTACAGCTATTATTATACAGCGCTGAGAGAGTATTATATGTAATGTATATTTATAGCTTTATTATGCTGTCATTGTAGCCGTCATCTAACTTTAAAGGGGTATTCCAAGACCAAACCTGTCCCCTACCACAGGATAGAGGACAAGTAAGAGAATGGAGGGGGGGCTCCAACCTCCTTACCCCCCTGGCGATCTCAATATCAGACCCCGGCTTCTTGGTTATGGATACATTCACGGGTACGGCACGAGATCTGCTTCTCTATTCATTCCTATGGGACCACCAGAAAGAGCAGAGTGCTTTACTCATCTCTCTCTGGCGGCTCCATAGAGATTGGATAGAGCAGCGGATCACGTGCCTTACCCGCGACTGTATACACAACAAAGAAGCAAGGGAACAATATGGAGATCGTCTGCCGTTTGGGGGGGGGGTAAAAAGGTCGGACCCCCCGCCATTTTTTACTTGTACTCTTTAAACTAGGCTCCTGAATTTAAGGGGACATGTCATCAGAAATTAACCTATTGTTTAAAGGGGTACTCCGGCAAAAAAAATTCTTTCATTTCAAGATTTGTAATGTACTTCTTTTTAAAAGTCTCCAGTCTTCCAGTACTTATCAGCTACTGTGTGTCCTGCAGGAAGTGGTGTATTCTTTCAAGTCTTTACAGTGCTCTCTGCTGCCACCTCTATTCTTCACAGGAATTGTCCCTGGCAGTAAAGGTTTTCTGTAGGGATTTGCTACTGCTCTGGACAGTTCCTGACATGGACAGAGGTGGCAGCAGATAGCGCTATGTCAGAATATAAAGAATACACCAATGTGTCAGACTGAAAAGAATACTCCACTTTCTGCAAGACATACAGCAGCTGATAAGTACTGGAAGACTTAAAGGGGTAGTGCGGCGGTAAAAAATTATTCACAGAATAACGCACATTACAAAGTTATACAACTTTGTAATGTATGTTATGTCTGTGAATGGCCCCCTTCCCCGTGTCCCCCCACCATAACTGTGCTCGGCCAATCGCGACTCAGCGGCTGATGACGCGGCCGGCACTCGGGAAGATCGAGGGTGTTCGGGCCGGCCGGCCGAAGATGACGTTTGGCACAAGATGACGGACGCGTGTCGGCACGGATCAGGTATGTATAAAGCACCACACTTCCGGCTACACGGGTGGGGGTGGTGGGACACTGGAAAGGGGGCCATTCACAGACATAACATACATTACAAAGTTGTATAATTTAATTTTTTACCGCTGCACTACCCCTTTAAGATTTTTTAAATAGAAGTTAATTACAAATCTATATAAATTTGTGACACCAGTTGATTTGAATGGAAAAGATCTCCAGAGTACCCCTTTAAATCAAGATTTTGTGCTTAACATATTTTTGAATTTACTATCTATATTTTAAAATAGTCCTGAAGTCTTGAAGTTTTCATTCTCCCCCCCCCCCCCCCCCCCCCAAGCCTAGAGCTGAGACTTCCTGTTCTGTCTGTGATGATAAAGAGGAGGCTGCTGTAAAGTGATCTGTACAGCATTATGGTGAAAGCTGATACCGGTAAAGGACAAGAGCAGCTCCCTGGGGAATGTTACCTATTTTTGTGAACTGGACAGATCTTGTCCATTGGTTGTCTTTGTGCTTGCAGTAAAGCATATGACTAATGATAAAAATACAAATAATTAAAACAAAAAAAAAATAGCAAAAAAAACAAAAACAAAATTTATGATGCATGTGTATCGAATTATTTGTTGTTGCCGTGTAGCTCCCCGTTCTCCGCTCAGTGCCCAGATAACAATGCAGCTCATGATTGGGAAGAGTTACTGGCTGTTCTTGACCTGCAGCATCTCCAGCACTCCAGTCCTCCATGGAAACCCGGACTCTTCAAAATAATAATTTTTTTGCTATTTTTGTATTTGAAGGAAGAAGAAATAAACTCTGATGATGACTTGTCAGAAGACGGTCAGTCCAGGCAAAAAGCCGAGAAGCGCAGAGCCAAGAAAAAGGTAAGCGGGCTGTTACTGGCGAACATCCTGACTGTACAGAGTGTGTAATACTTCTATAACGCCTCTGGGGGACGTTGTACTAGGTTTTTTTGGTCTCCTTGTAATGTGAGTAAATGAAGAGAGTGAATACTGGTTTTGTAAATGAGGAGACATTTTTAATATCTATAATCTATTCTTATAACTATAATGGGCCTACCTGAGCTGTTTTCTGCAGTGCCTCATTCAACTTTGCTGTGTAGACTTGGACAGAGGCAACAGAGTCATTTCACGGTTATTAGAATGAATGATGAGTTAAAGGAAATCTGTCAGCTGCAATTCGTGTTTCAAACTAATGTTAGGTCAGAGGGGACCATGAAATCTTTTATATATTACATGGTATCTTTCATATAATATTCCCAAGATCCTGAAGTGCAGCAAGCTAAAATGCATACTCGCTCCCCCTCCCATTCCTATCTCTGCAGTTAACAGTTGACAGTTAACGTAAAGCATGGATAGGTATGGAAAGGGGAAAGACGAGGCATTACAGCCCTCAGCACTTCAGGGTCTTCTTTGACTGTTTTCACCAGAGAATAAAAACATTTCTATGTTCTGGAAGAACATACAGATATATGTAAGGTACCATGTGTCTCCTTCCCCTAACAGCTATCTATCACTGTCGACAGATTTAGGGGTTTGGAAGGAGGTATCACATATCCACAGTATAAGGGATAAGTGCTTGATTACTAAGGGCCGAGAAGGGCCCGATCAACGATGTAAACGAGCGGCGATCTGCTAGATCGCCACTCGTTTACTGGGCCTATTCCACAGCCCAATGATCGTTGAGCGAGGGCTGCAGGGACATTGTTACCGATGTCCTTGCAGCAGCAGTAATACATTAGCTGTCCAGGCTTCTCCGTGCTGTCTTCATCCCAGGGTCCCGCGCGCTCTATCTTCTGAATGGCCGGTCAGCTGACAGGCCACACTCAGTCAATCACAGGCTGCGGCGGTCCCAGCCTGTGATTGGCTGAGCGCTCCGTCAGCTGACCGGCCATTCAGAAGAAAGAGAGCGCGGGACCCTGGGATGAAGACAGCGCGAGAAGCCTGGACAGGTAATGTATGCTGCTGCTGCTGTCAAATCGTCGGTCGCTGGCCGCGCACCGCTATTCAACCGTAGCGATGCACGGTGGGGGAATGATGATTTTAGGTCTGGCCCTAAATGAACGATCAGCCGATGACACGATCATCGGCTGATCGTTCTCTCTATGTCACCAAACGATAATCGGCCGAATCGGGCCAGATGGCCAACATTTTCGCGCTCAGTCGCGCTTCATCAGGTCCAGGACGTGTCCTTGTCCTGACGAAGCACTGCTGAGCGTGAAAACATTCGTCTAGGAACACACCTGCCCGTATCCATCTTTCCCCCTTCCATGCCGAGTGTACAGCGACCCTAATAAAGGTTTGTTACGGCTAATGCGGTGAGTGCTGCTTCTTTATCTTTCAAAATGCACACTATGCGGTATTATCTTCATTGCTGAGCACCTCCTCGGCCTGCTTAGGTTGCTGTTCAGACTGCATTACACTAGATGGTTTTTATCTCCTATTGTGTGGAGTGGTGCCGGCTACCAATTGTCTCACCTGCGCGACTGTACGGTTAGTGCTCCATTCATTTTCCTCGGGACCTGCAAATATTTTGGAGTGCTGAACTCTGAAATGGTTACCAGCCCCATAGAGCGTGAATAGAGTGTGGGGCGTCCACTGTTTATCCTGGGAGCAATTTTGTCTACTTTTTCAGGATCATCGGGGGTCACAGCAGTCGCACCCTCACAGATCAGCAACTTGACCTCAGATTAACCCTCCCAGCGTTACAAAAAAGCTGCAGTGTTGCAGATACAGCCAGTCAGGGACTTGTAGACAGAGAGAAAAGCTCACACAAAGATTTATGTGTCTTCAGCAAAAAGCAGTAGCTCAAAACTGGGGGAAGGAGACCGATAGATAATGAATATAGAAGTATAGAATGAATTGTTAGTCTCACCATGGACAGCAACATATCTTTTGATATGAGTGGAATACCCCTTTAATGCCCGGGGCAGAGGGCTGATACTCGTTGAATCCCTATCTGAATCCATATAAACTCCACCCGACTGAACCAGCAATGAGAAAAACATTGAGCAATAGCCGCAGTAAGAGAGAGAGAGGGTGGTAGGGGTGAGTAACTGAGTGTTCTCAGCTTTATAGAATCTATTATACGGTGCGCTGCCTTCTGTGGTCTGCCTGTATATTATACCGACCTTAACAAAGGAAGGAATGTGGGCAGTGCATACACATGGCATTGGGCGCCGGCCAGGAAACATTCCCTGTCAGAAAGAAGGGAGAGGAGCTGTGATATATAGGACCCCAGAGCCATCCTGTATCACCGTTGTATCAAATATGGATGACCGGCATCAAAGGGAAAAAGCTAAAAACATGTCGGAGATAGTTTGTACAATATGATCCATGGAAAAAGTTGTACCTTGGAAATAATCCAGCGTTTCCATATGAATAATAGGCATTCCACCCCATGGGGAAGGTTTCCATTGCTTGATTCTGTTTAGTTTCATAGGGAAAACAACTTTTTTAGAAGGATCCAGTGTTAATAAGCAGATCAGACAGTGTTCTCTTGCTGGGACCTCCTGTGGGGAAACGTGGTAGAAAGTGTTCAGCTTCCCTGCAGCTCCTCCGCAGGTGAAATGAAGTATTACACTGGCCCACTTATATAAATGGGTTGTGCTTGACGATGGATCCATCTGTGGACTGAGCTGATCAAGAGATGAGAATCGTCATCATCTACTTACATTGAGTATCCCGCTAGGGTACATGAAAATGGAGTTTATATTCTACATAGTCACTTTATAGGGATACTCAGACAAATTTTATTTTTATTTTTTTCAAATCAGCTGGTGGTAGAAAGTGCTATAGATTTGTATATTACTTCTATTTAAAAAATATCAAGTCTTTCAGTACTTATCATCTGGTGTATGTCCTGCAGGAAGTGATGTATTCTTTCTAGTCTGACCCAGTGGTCTCTGCTGCCACCTCTGTCCATGTCAGGAACTGTCCAGAGCAGTAGCAAATCCCCATAGAAAACCTCTTGTGCTCTGGACAGTTCCTGATATGGACAGAGGTGGCAGCAGAGAGCACTGTCAGACTGGAAAGAAGACACCACTTCCTGCAGGCCATACAGCAGCTCATAAGTACTGGAAGAATTTAGATTTTTTTTTTTTATTGTAGTAATTAAACATCTGTATAACTTTCTAGTACCAGTTGATTTGAAAATATTTTTTTCCTTTTGACTGGAGTACCCCTTTGAAGGCTTCGAATGACTTTGGGCAGGTATTTCACAGTTGCACCACTTAAGTGTGATCAGAAGTTACAGCGGAATCAAGCGCACTAGTGCTTCTCTTTATTACTTCAGGAGTTAATGGGGTTATCAGGATTATATACACATGGCTGCTTTCTTTTAAAAACAGTGCCACTCTTGCCCTCAGGTTGTGTGTGGTATTACTTTGCTATAGTCAGAAGGAAATGGACAAATTACACTTTTCATATAAGAGGATAACTGACCTGTGAAGAGGACCGTAAAGATGCATGGGGGCTGTAACGGCCGTTCACACTGCACTGGGGACTATGGGAAGAGGGATGTAGAGAGCAGCTCTCTGATGCCACCTTCTGGAGGAAGCCTTAGAACATGATTAGGGATGTAAGCCAAGCCTGAGCTTATTCAGCTCTTTCAGGGTTATTGCATCACTTATTGTAAGGGTAATTCCCTTTCTTTTTCTCCACAGAGACAACGAGAGCGGAAAAAACTCGAGAAAAAGAAGCACCTTGAAGAAAATGAGCAGGTATTCAAGCAACATGTGGTTACATGCAGAAGACCTGTGACCCCAGACACCACAGGGACATCTTACTCCTAGAGTGACGCTGCCCCGGTGAACTTTCCTGACTCCTTGTACTAT
The DNA here is from genome assembly GCF_027789765.1 of Dendropsophus ebraccatus. NCBI lineage: Eukaryota > Metazoa > Chordata > Amphibia > Anura > Hylidae > Dendropsophus > Dendropsophus ebraccatus. The sequence goes on along the minus strand of NC_091461.1, from coordinate 22,098,993 downwards.
CACATGTGAAGGTTGATGATTTGTTATAGGGTCATACCAGGGATGTTGCGAGGCTAGTATCCCCCATCATGTCTGGACGCAGCAGATCTCCACTCTTGATGCTTGTACTAAGTTACAGTCTGTATAATAATCCAAGGCTGCATTCACAGACATAAGAGCTGAAATCTGCCAGCATCTGCACACAGTTATTTCATAAGAAGGAATAGTGAGTTCAGCTCTGGAGTACAATACGGGATGGAACTCAAGATCAGGACAGGATAAGTAATGTATGTACGCAGTGACCCCACCAGCAGAATAGTGAGTGCAGCTCTGGAGTATAATACAGGATTTAATTCAGGATCAGTACAGGATCAGTAATGTATGTACACAGTGACTTCACCAGCAGAATAGTGAGTGCAGCTCTGGGGTATAATACAGGATGTAACTCAGGGTCAGTACAGGATCAGTAATGTATGTACACAGTGACTTTACCAGCAGAATAGTGAGTGCAGCTCTGGAGTATAATACAGGATGTAACTCTTGTCTTTGCAGGGGCTCTGCCTTTAAAGTACCTTAGCCTTTGTCTCCTCTCCTGGTGGGCTGATGCTAACACCTTAGTCTTTTGTTTTGTGCTGTAGAGAATAGAGATACTGGAGTATAGGGCTTGCAGGTACTGAACTTGGGCTTTCGGGTTGTGTGTGGGGCTGAGAAGTCTCATTATTGGGTTTAGTATGTTATAGATTTTTTTCATAAGTTTGCGTATTGTGATTGTCTTTGTATGTTTGTATAAATTGTATATACTGTATATATTATATATGTTTTGTTTGCACCCGGGGTTCGGGTTTAGTGTTAGGTTGGGTGGTGGGTAAAAGGGGGGAGGGGGTTTCTGTGGGACTTTGTTGGGACTTATATATATATATATATATATATATATATATATATATATATATAATATAAAATCCTGGGCTGGTTCATGGACGTCTGTAATCATGTACTGGGGGCATGGGATGTGGGACCAGCTCAGGGCCCAAAAAATAAATAAATAAATAAATAAATAATTATATGTATTGTTTAGTTGTAGGTTATTCTTTTTCTATCATGTCTTGTTTAGTTTTAGTTTATTTGTGTAATGATGTCTTGTTTAGTTGGTGTTGGTTTGTATAGAATAGTTTCTGTGGTATGAGGTTGTGCACAATACAACTGGGCCAGGGAATTCACATTTAGTTATTTATATAGGTGTATAGTATATAGTGGTGTATTGTATATATTAGTGTTTGTATATAGGTTTGTATATAGTATATTAATACGTTTAGCTAAAATTGGTTATATTGTGTGTGTGTGTATTGTATATAGGTTTATGGGTTGTATGTGTGGAAGAATGAGTGCGGGGATGGACCGGTGGTTTATGTTATGGGTTCATTTTGTTTTGGTAATTTTTCTGTTTATTGTTTTGTTCTGGTTAGATATGGTGTGTTATTTCTGTATGTTATTTATGTTTAACATTTTAATAGGATGTAACTCAGGATCAGTAATGTATGTACACAGTGACTTCACCAGCAGAATAGTGAGTGCAGCTCTGGAGTATAATACAGGATGTAACTCGGGATCAGTAATGTAATATTATGTATATACATAGTGACTTCACCAGCAGAATAGTGAGTGCAGCTCTGGAGTAAATTACAGAGTAGTTACAGTACATGGCCATTCTGTTGCACACACAGTGTTGTGTAATATTATGTATATACATAGTGACTTCACCAGCAGAATAGTGAGTGCAGCTCTGGAGTAAATTACAGAGTAGTTACAGTACATGGCCATTCTGTTGCACACACAGTGTTGTGCCCTGTGGCTCCTTTGATATGACTCAGTATTTGCAGTGAAGCCCATTAACATGAGTTGTTTTTGCTAATGATTATAATTATGAATAACCTCTCGGTTGCTCTACGGCCAATACTTTGGGGCGGCGTTATATGTCATCTGTTATAATGGATGTGGTATTACAAAACCATGTCAGATCTTGAGGGAACTAGTTTAGCATTGTCCTTGCATGTAAAAATAGGCTGCCTCCACTATAACCTATAAGGGGCACACATTCTCTGGTGTGTACCTGTTATAGGAATACTACAATACAATACAGATAGTGGATCCCTTTAAAGGGGGTTATCCTCTATGTGCGGAGCATGCCCACTACTACTACTTTTGTTCATGGGACATTTGACCTCTTTTCTGGTGTTTGGTGGGCATCCCCACCTACCAGCTAATAATACCCTATGGAGGAGATTTATCAAACATGGTGTAAAGTGAAACTGGCTCAGTTGCCCCTAGCAACCAATCAGATTCCACCTTTAATTTTACTTTACACCATGTTTGATAAATCTCCTCCTATGTGTTTAGTGGTAACTTTTAGCACGCCTTAAAGGGGCTCTAAGGTGGAGCTTTACTTATAAGTGATTAGAGGCGGATGTCAGCTCTGTTATTCCCTCCTGTGGTCCTCCCTCCACATCTCTGCCAGTGAATAGCCTATTGTCAGTGGTCATAATGCCCCCTTTGTTAGCGAGTGACTCCGCAGAGCTCTGCTATTCTGCACTACAGCTTTTCCACTGGGCTAACTGCTTGCCGTGCTATTGATTCTCTGTATTTTCACATTCAGCCCTCTCTGCTCCTCCAGTAACTGGAAAGAAGGTGTTGTTCACCTGGGAGCCAAAGAGACGGGTTCCCGCTTGCCCATGAGATGATGATTTACATGGGAATATTAGGACAATAATAGATTTTTTTTTTCCTTTGGCAGGAGCCGGAGTGGGATGTAAATAGCGCATTTGTTGCCAACGCTGCCAGTCACATTAGGCCAAAGAGCAGGAATAAACTTGACAAGAAGCACAGTGCTAACAAAGAGAATGAAGAGAAGCTGCAAGAGGTAATCCTGCCACCCCTGAGACCGCCCCAGGGGCTGAAAAACTATGCAGTATAAAATCCAGCAATACAGGGATATACATGAGTATTCCTCCTGCTATGGTCCCTTCTGGTAGTCATCACAGTTCTATGGTCCCAATGTGACAGCTGGAGGGATAACCAGAACAGACCTGGTATATTGTGCAGAGAACCAGGAGCACCTAGAGGAATAGAAAACATCACGTTCAACTAGGTTTATGGTTCGCTTAAAGGGGTACTCTGGCAAAAATCTTTTTCTTTCAAATCAACTGGTTTCAGAAAGTTATACAGATTGGTAATTTACTACTTTTTAAAAATCTCCAGTCTTCCCATACTTATCAGCTGCTGTATGTCCTACAGAAGGTGGTTTATTCTTTCCAGTCTGACACAGTGCTCTCTGCTGCTACCTCTGTCCGTGTCAGAACTGTCCATAGCAGGAGCAAATCCCCATAGAAAACCTCTCCTGCTCTAGACAGATCCTGACATGGACAGAGGGGGCAGCAGAGAGCACTGTGTCAGACTGAAAAGAAAATATTTCCTGCAGGACGTACAACAGATGATACGTACTGGAAGAGTGGAGATTTTTAAATAGAAGTAACTTACAAATCTATATAACTTTCTGAAACCGGTTCATTTGAAAGAAAAAGTTTTTTGCCGGAGTTCCCTTTTAAAGGGGCATTCCTATCAACAAGAAAGTGCAGGTTCCATGTGTATTTGGTAGATGGGGTCTACCAACCCTCTCAGTCCTGACAGCAGCTAGCGGAGATGGTCGGGAAGCTGAATAGCAAAGTTGGATATTTTACACAGGTTATTTAAATTTCATTGATATTATTAGTTGCTTAAACAGCTTAACTGAGAATACGCCATGAATCTTCAGATAGGAGTGGCCCTTTATAGTCTTTTTATCACCTAGCTCTCATTTTTCCAGATATCAAAGCTGAGCTGTGATTGGTTGCTGGGAGCAGTTTACACCAGTGTATAATTTACACCCTTTGATAAATCTTTCCAGTGCTACAAAAACATGGCCACTTTCTTTCAGAGACAGCACGACTCTTGTCTCCAGCTCAGGTGCGGTTTGCAATTAAGCTCCATTCACTTCAATGCAACTGAGCAGCAAAACCCCGCCCAAGCTGGAGACAAGAGCGGGGCTGTCTCTGGAGAAAAGTGGCCATGTTTTTGTAGCGCTGGATAACCCCTTTAATGCTTATGATGGGAAAGCTCCTAATGTATACTTTACGTGTGTCCATAGGGTTACATGAGGTCAGCTGAGGCCCAAGGAGCATCCTTAAAAGGGTATTCCATCTCGTAAATCTGTCCTGTTCTCAGGATAGGGGCTAACAAGCTGACTGGTGGGGGTCTGGCATCTAAGACACCCACAGAGTACTAGAACATGGAGATGATGGTCCCTGGAATCGATGGTGCACATTTATTTGCTGTAGGGCGCTGGATGCCCCTATACATTGATAAGATGGGAGTACCCCTTAAAGTGAACCTTTCAATTAGACATTGAATACCAAAGTGCTGACAGGGTTACATAGTTCTAGGGAAAAGGATACACATATTACCTTTCATTTAGCCTCCTGTAACGGCAGTGTGCTCAAAATACAGGGCGTGTTGCAGTAAAGTGCCAAAAAGGAGTGGCCCAGGGAGTCCAGAGCTTCGTCTTCCTGGTTCACACCTCTATGGTACGTCATTGCCATAGCATTTTTTTTTTTTATTTTTTTTTTTTACATTTGTTACTGCCATCAGTATAATATATGCGTCTATGAGACTTGCAAATCGTGAATATTGGGGTCCCAGCGATAGAATAAGATACTTATCATATATCATGTGGATAAGAAGTTTATATTTTGGGATAACCTATTTATTCATTTCCGAGAGAAACTTCTATGCAAACTGCATCACTGAAACCTGCCGCCAGCTCACTCTTGCTTTTGCTGGTTGCGGTTGTGTGTAATATCTCCATCACAGTCAATGAGTGTATAAAACGTGTGAAATTGCATTGGTTCTGGTAGTAGGTTAATAGGAGTCGTGTAAAGAGGTCGGAGTAGGAGGAAAGGCCAGACTCGTCCCATATACCACATATACCGTATATACTCAGTGATGGCCTTTTTTCCATTGCAGGATGACTGCACTGACATCTTAATCCAAAGAGCCAGACAGCTTGCTGGTAAGTAGGTTCTCAGACTGTAGAATTGTTGGATCATTGTTTCATTACATAGAAGCATTATATTATGTTATCCCAGGGAGTATTTTTTTTTTTTTTTTTTCATTCATATGAATCTATATGTATAGACCCAAGGTAGGGTCAGGAAAGGTAGAATCCACCATGTTCTTCTTTTCAAAAATTCTCTTCTTATATGAGGATAGCCCTCGCGTATTATTAGAGCATATGGAGACCATAGTGAGTGGTCACTGGGTTTCTGTTATGGTGGATTTGATTATATAAATGACCATATATCTGCATAGTTGCCAAGTAATACTGCGTTATTCAGGTGCTATATGGAAATTGGCTGCAAAGTCTTCTAACAGAATCAGCTCTGATCAGCTGATCACTGTGGTGGCCCTTAAATGGCTTTCTCTGAGGAGAACCCTTTAAGAATCTTTTTTGGGAGTTTACATTGATGTATAGTGCAACCCCTGGACCACCATCAATCATAAATATAGGATAAACCATCAGCGTACAATCTTGCCTTTAAATGGGTCACCCTATTAGCCCATTTTTGTTTACTTTATTAGGCAATTCTGAGTTGGAGGAGGGGGTGCTCTTTTGGGGACTCTTATCCCTTGACCAGAAACCTGTAAAGAGCATTTACCCTGGAGGGCCTATAATATTACATTACACAGAGAACCAATTGTTTTGAATAGACTAGGTGTAATACTTTATTTCTCCTGTGGGGGTGCTGCAGAGAAACTACACACTTACAACCAGGTTTCCCCACAGATTACAGCGGATCACTGGGAATCACAACAATTTGGGAACAAGTTTGTGTCACAAAACCTTTAACAAGTAGGGAAGGTCTAAACTAGAGAATGAGTGTAGGAAGCATGCTGGGAGCTGTAGTTTCACAACAAAAAGTTGCAGTATGACACAGTGAGATTATAAATACAGAGCACATGCATTGTACATGAACCGGGAAGGGAAGGCGAGCCCTTTGCTTTGATCAGTGATTTGTCAGCAGATTTGTGCTGTGTGGATAGTTTAGCATGAGGGCCGGCTCCGCACATTAACTTCACTACCTTACAAATTGCCTTAAATCCCTGAGCTGTTAATGGCCTGAATTAATGAGCGCACCAGGCGATACAGCGAAGGCCGGCTAAACTGTAGGTAAGGAGTAACCAAGAAAATAGCTAGCCGAAAATTAAAGGACTCCACCGGGTAATATTGATAATCGATGCTATGCATAGCGCCAGGGCCTCAGGGGGCGGAGCATGACTACTGACATTACTGTCATGCTCCTCCCCCTCAGGTCTTGCACTAGGCAGGACATGATGTGTCAGGTTTTTCTGGAGTGTTCCTTTAAGGGGGGGGGGGTTGGGTGGCCAAAACTAAAATGTTTCTACTATACACAGGATAGCTGATAAGTATCTGATTGGATGGGGTGTGACCATTGGGACCCTCATGGATAAATTCACTTAAAGGAGAAGTTCCACCAACTATGAAATCTACAGCCAGGCGGGGGTTGTAGTGAAATTAACATAGATGTTAACTTACCTGTCCCCCGTGCCTCTTAGCACTGCAGGCGGGATCCTGCAGCTCCCCTAGCTGCAACGTCACAACCCCCGCTGAGTGTTTGCCTGCTCAGCCAATCAGTGACTGGGGCGGGGCACTGACTGGCGATGTGACGTTGCTGCTGTAGGAGCTGGGAATGTGACGTACCAGATTTCCTGCAGAAGATGACATCCAGTGGCAGTGAACAGGACCATGGTGGCGCTACGAGGCACGGGGGTTGGGTGAGTTATCTTGTTTGTTATTTTCAACCCCACCTGCCTGCAGATTTCCAAATTGGTGGGACTTCTCCTTTAAATCACTTGCTATGGGGCTTCTGAGTATAGCCGAGCACTGGACTGGGCTATAATTGAAAGTGGCCATGTTTTTCTAATCCAGGATAATCCCTTTAAGGGTTAAGACTGGGTATATTGGAAACAATACTTTATATCCCTAATTGTTTTTTTTATTTTTCACTTTGACATCTAAAGAACTTCACAAATTTCCGCTCAATCTACTTTAATTGCAGATGTGCGATCGCTTCTCTGGATGGCGTTCTCACTTTCCCGACCGTGTTATAAGTGGATACGTGCGCCATACTAATGCAGCTTTTTACAGTAAATTACCTCAGCGCTGTGTGTATTTTAGGTTAAACAGTATAACATCCGCTCCCCAACGTATACATTGTGTCCCAACGCCTCGCTCTGTGATTCGTCACCTAACAAAATAGCAGTCATCTCATGTCCCCCAGAACCTGCGGGTGCTAATCTCTCTTCTGTCATCTAAATTTGTAAGAGACGCTGAATAATTCACATAAAAGGAGCGATGCGAGGTAGAACAAATAGGTAAAAATAAAAAAAAATAATCTTGCTGTATACATCTTGGTTAACCACATCACACAAACTACTGTAAATTTACCTAAATTCTTTTTACGTAATTCACATACAATGCAGGGTAGTAGAGAGAAATCACTACATGTTGTTCACCATGTTATTTTGAGCTGCCTATTTTTTTTTTTCCATCTTCAGCTGTTGCAAAACTACAACTCCCATCATGCAATGACAGCCTAAGGGGCCCTGTGGCATGCTGGCTCTATAATGTTGTCCTTGTCAAGCACTGGGTCTCCTATGGGGGCTGGGTGTTGATCCGCAGTGGAGTCTATCACATGCTGGCTCTTCTGTGAAGAGGCTTTCCTCTATTGCATGCTGCCTTTATTGTGAGTTCATTGTTGTCATGTCCAGGTTTTGTGCCATGCTGGCGCTATATGTGATTTCTATTCCATCTATGGGCTCTGTGGCATAGTGGTACTATATGGGGTTTCCATCACGTCCAGGCTATGCTATAAGATCTGTGGCATACTGGCACTATATCGGGTTCCTTTCTTGCCCTGGTTTTGCTGTTAGGGCTCAGTAGCATGCAGGTTTATATGGGGTTCCCATCACGTCTAGGCTATGCCAGAAGATCTGTGGCATGCTGGCACTATATAGGATTCCTGTGACGTCTTGGCCCTTTTTTTTAGATCTATGACATGGCGGGACTATATGCAGTTCCCATCATATCTAGGCTGTGCTTTGAGTTCTGTGGCATGCTGGCACTATATGGCATTTCTGTGATGTCCTGGCTCTGTGGCATGCTGGCATAATATGGCGTTTGTGATGTCCTGGCTCTGTGGCATGCTAGCACTACATGGTGTCCCTGTGATGTCTTGGCTCTGTGGCATGCTGGCACTATATGGTGTCCCTGTGATGTCCTGGCTCTGTGGCATGCTGGCACTATATGGTGTCCCTGTGATGGCCTGGCATGCTGGCACTATATGGTGTCCCTGTGATGGCCTGGCATGCTGGCACTATATGGTGTCCCGGTGATGTCCTGGCTCTGTGGCATGCTGGCACTATATGGTGTCCCTGTGATGTCCTGGCTCTGTGGCATGCTGGCACTATATGGTGTCCCTGTGATGTCCTGGCATGCTGGCACTATATGGTGTCCCTGTGATGTCCTGGCTCTGTGGCATGCTGGCACTATATGGTGTCCCGGTGATGTCCTGGCTCTGTGGCATGCTGGCACTATATGGTGTCCCTGTGATGTCCTGGCTCTGTGGCATGCTGGCACTATATGGTGTCCCGGTGATGTCCTGGCTCTGTGGCATGCTGGCACTATATGGTGTCCCGGTGATGTCCTGGCTCTGTGGCATGCTGGCACTATAGGGGATTCCCATTATCTCTTCCCTCTGCTGTAGATCTGCTTGATGCTGGCACTATATGGTGTCCCGGTGATGTCCTGGCTCTGTGGCATGCTGGCACTATATGGTGTCCCTGTGATGTCCTGGCTCTGTGGCATGCTGGCACTATATGGTGTCCCTGTGATGTCCTGGCTCTGTGGCATGCTGGCACTATATGGTGTCCCTGTGATGTCCTGGCTCTGTGGCATGCTGGCAGTATATGGTGTCCCTGTGATGTCCTGGCTCTGTGGCATGCTGGCACTATAGGGGATTCCCATTATCTCTTCCCTCTGCTGTAGATCTGCTTGATGCTGGCACTATATGAGGTTCCCATGGTGTCTTAGCTATGCTGTAGAGGCTCTGTGGCATGTTGGCCCTGTGCTGAGATGGGTTTCATGTCCTGGTTCCGTAGTGGGGTCCTTGGCACTGTAATAGGGTCCCTGCCCTGGGTCTGACATTATTATTGGCACTGTAATGTGGGCAATGTGATTTCTTTGGCTATGGTGCCCTGTTCCTGTTATAGACTTACCCTCTTGTCTGCAGATCTTTCTATAGACTATGTCCATAGTTCTAAAGGAGAAGAAATATTGATATTTTGCTTAAATAAGAAAAAACTATTTTATTAATGTACATTTTTTGTTCAGTGTAGTTGACTATTGTCTATGCGTTCACCCTCGGTGTGGGCAGCGAGCATTCCTGCCATTACACACACATGAATTCCTGCATTCCTCGCCTTTTTATCACTTAACATTCTCTGTTCTTCCAGAACAAGGCATTAATTCAGTGGGAGACGGAAACTACACCAAAGCAATTGAACTGTTTAGTGAAGCTATCAGATTAGATCCTAAAGATTACAGGTAAATGCTCAGCCGTCGGCTGCTGTGTGCAGTCAGGGGGTGTCAGATGGCTTCTGCCGCAGGATTTATCTCTCTCCCATCATCCACGCAGGAGTGTAAATTGGATTTGTGTTCTGATTTCTTGAATTTTAGGCGGATATTTGTTCGCCGCGATAATAATGTTATTTATCTCTATACACAACCGCTGACGTCATCTGAGCCTCCTTGTGTCAGGGTAGAAATGTGGCCCACACATCCGGAGAGGAGTAGTGCATCTGCTTGCATACAGTGTGTGTGTATGTATGTATATGTGTGTGTATATATATATATATATATATATATATATATATATATATATATATATATATATATATATATATATATATATATATATATATATATATATTTATATATATATATATTTCTTGACTTTGCTGAACATGCATGTATCCTGAGGGAGAAATCTCTGGTGTTGTCTTATCTCCCCAGGAACATTAGAACAGAATGTATTTAAATCCAAGGTCCCCATCCCCTTCTCCATATAAATTAGTTGAGAAGTTGACAAAGGTTTGGCTAATTTTAAAGGGGTTGTTGGGCATTCAAATGAGGGAGACACCCCCCCCCCCCACAAAAAAAAAAAACTATACTCCCTGACTAGCTAGTCTCTAAAGCCCCTATTCCACGGGCCGACACTGAAGAGCAAAGAGCGCTATCAGCGCTCCTTTACTCCTTGTTCCCCGCTCACTGCTGCCGCTATTATACGCGGCGGCAGTGAGTGGGTGAGTCCGGGGAGGGCCGGGGGGAGCTGTGGGGGGGCCGCCTGGGTGATCGCTGATCGTCCAGGCAGCCCATAGGATATAGCGGCGGTCTCCTGCCGCCGCTGCTTTTCTACGGAGCGAGAGCAGCAGATTGCGGCTATATTAGTCGTTTGTCTTTCAACATGTTGAAAGACAAACGACTTCAACGATCAGCCATCATGAATGATGTTGGCTGATGGTTGCCTCCTATTCTACGGGACAATTATCGTGTGTAATGGCTGGTATCTGCTGAATACGGCCGATAATCGTTCCGTGGAATAGGGCCTTTAGTCACTGCTCCTTACTGGTGCTGCATCATCCCTGCAGGAACTGTCCCGTTTAGCCCTCAGTTAGTGATTGGCTCATTGGGCGACCCTGAAGTGTTCAATCCAGTCACTTGAGAAATTGGGTCGGCACTGCGGTCATATACACGTTACACGCCACTGATGAAAGCAGACATAGGTGGTGCTAACTTGCAAAATCTGGCACATAGCTCACAAATCCAATGTAGAAAAGAAAAAGTTGCAATTCACCATCAGATGCGTCTGTGAAGAAATCCTTTATTAATGCAGATAAAACAGCAGGGACACTGTGCGGACAGACGCCAAAAGGAGCAACGACAAGTTTCATGCGCTTGGCGCTTCTACGGACTACGTTGCTTGTCACTGCTTCTTTTTGTCTGGCCAATGTTTGTCCGCACAATGTCCCTGCAGTTTTATCTGCATTAATGAAGAATAAAGAACTTCTTCACAGAGTTTCCCTTTAACTTAATATATACAGGTCCACATGTGCTCTAACCATGGGTGTTTCTGCCATGAAGCCAGTTGAAGTTGTTGCCTCAGGCTGTCTGTAGGGGGCAGGACTTGCCACCAACCGTGCAACTCCAGACCTCACCTTTCCTTTTTTAAAAAGGCCTCTGAAAAAAAGATAGCTGGAATCTGGTTGCTATGGGCAACGGCCCTGCTGCTCTGTTCAAATTTAAGATAATTCTCCACCCTGTTATGACTTTTTTCGGCTATGTTCACACAATGCACAAATAATGGCCGTTATTTGGCACTCATTTTTAGATGACGTTTTAAATGAAAATTACATTAAAAAGTCTATAGACAGCGGCCAGAAGTAATTGACTTTATCGTTATTTCAGCGGCCGTAGAAAATAACAGCCGTTGTTCGATACATTGTGCAAATCATTTCATTGTGAAAAGAATGGCAGTTGTGTAAACTGAAAACCCACGTCCGTTCTTTTCATAAAAGTACATTGTGTGAACATAGCTTTAATGTAGATTTATTCTGTCCGAATTTTTCTAAGGTTACCTAAGTGGTTTATACCAACATCAGAAGATATCCCCTACCCACAGCATAGGGAATAACTAGCTAATTGGTGGGGGTCTGACAGCTGGGAGCTCCACTGATCCTGCGAACAGACGTCAAATGTCTCTCGAATGTAAAGAATGGCAGCGCTCCTGCTCCAGCACTGCCCCATTTCTTCCCCATATGGCTCCTGAATATTGCCTACTGCTGATGTCCTACAGACAGGGAATAAAGTGGACATTTGACCTCCATTCGTGTAATTGCTGAGGGTCCTAGTCAATCAGATCCCCACTGATCAACTAGCAGGTGTCCCATCCTCTGATGTTGGACGGAAGGGAGGGATCTGACATGTTGGATCCACCATTTTGTTCAAAAAGTAGATAAGGTGTTGGGGTCCTATTACACAGGCCAATAAAGGCCCGATCAATATTGTAAACAAGCGACAATCTGCTAGATTGGTGCTCGTTTACTGGGCCTATTACACAGCTCGATAATCGTTTAGCAAGGGCTGCACAGACATCGTTACCTGACCCTCTCTCGTTCTCCTGGGCTCTGCATTCTTCCTGGTCCCACGGCTGCAGCTTCAGAGCGGCCTATCTAAGCTGGCAGGCCGCTTAGCCAAGCACTGTCCAGGACCGCTGCGGCCAGTGATAGGTGGAGCGGCCTGTTAGGTTAGACAGGCCACTCTGAAGCTGCAGCCGTGGCACCGGGATGCATGCTGAGTGCAGGAAAAGACAGGTAAAGTATTAACTGTTTGATCAACCATCAGCCGTTGGCTGCACATCTCCATTACACGTAGCGATGCACAGTCGGCAGTCGATTATTTTAGGTCTGGACCTAAAGAAACGATCCGCCAAGCACGTCCAAACCCGAGCGTCCGGGATTACTGGTGACTGAAGAAGTTAGATGCAGCACTAAGGTTGCCTAGAAAACATGGATATGACCTATGGCTGTATACATGTTTCCCAGGACACCCTAGGGCTGCATCCAACTTCTTGGTAGCCACTGGTATTCAAATGCTGCACGTTCAGGTTTGGAAGTGCTTGAGGTTTTCTCATTTCTGCAAGGCATCTCTAGAGAGGCTTATCTTCCTTAAAGGGGTTATTCAGGCTTAGAAAAACATGGCAACTTTCTTCCAGAAACAGCGCCTCTCCTCTCCTCAGGTTGGGTGGGGGGTTATGCACCTCATTTCCTTAGAAGTTGATAGAGTTGAATTGTAATTCCACACGCAACCTGCTCACAGGGGCAGTGCTGTGTTTGCAAGGAAGTAGCTGTGCTTTTGCTAACCACTGTGCAGACATCGTCTTGTCCGCATTACCAGACAGTTCTTTGCAATAAACAATTGCTGGACTACATACTGGACTTTTACTGTAACGACTTGGGAAATGACTGACGTATTGTTTACTTTGCAGGTATTTTGGAAACCGTGCGTACTGCTACGAGCTGCTGGAGCTTTACCCCAAGGCCCTGGTGGATGCAGACATTTCCATACAGCTCTGGGCTGATTGGCCTAAAGGCTATTTCAGGAAAGGCCGAGCCCTGAAAGGATGCAATGTACGCAGCTCTTTTGATTGTGATGTTGGCTTTAGGCATTCTGTCTGGTTTCCTATGTGTTTCATGCATATTTATCATGTGCTGTGCTAATGCATGAAAAATAAATGTTATTGTGCGGTGCATAATACTTCTCAAATGCCCTTTATTCTCCCCTTCTTTCCACAATATCTGATATTAGGTATAATTGTATGCTGCTTTTATGTATGTAATGCAGTGAGCCTATATACAGCATTGTGCTCTGCTGTTTACCGCTCACACTAGGGACGCACGATGCATTAATTTTCTTTTCTTATACTGCGTGGGGACCAATGGTTCAATGCTAGGATGTCATACAGATGTAGCCAGCGCCAAAAAGGTACATTACATCTGCTCTACGCAATTTACTGAAATACTCCATGCTGGACTCTTACACAGTAGTTTCTGTGACATCCTATAATGTCCTGGTCAGGGTTAGTGTTCACGTTTGGGCCCCTTCTCTGCTATATGTGCATGGTCTTCTAGGTAGTCACATGGGGGCCCCATTCAAGGGTTTGCTATTGGGCCTAGCCTTTTCTAGCTACCCCCTGAGAAACCTCGGGGGAGATTTATCAAACATGGTGTAAAGTGAAACTGGCTCAGTTGCCCCTAGCAACCAATCAGATTCCATCTTTCCTTTTCCAAAGAGTCTGTGAGGAATGAAAGGTGGAATCTGATTGGTTGCTAGGGGCAACTGAGCCAGTTTCACTTTACACCAGTTTGATAAATATCCCCCCTTGTATGTATTATACGGAACCTGTCACCAAAACAATTCGATCTAATCTATTGCCACCATGTTATAGAGCAGGAAGAACTGAGCAGATTGATGTATATCTTTGTGGTTAAAAATTCAGGATAACTTGTAATATGTTGATGGAATTCCTGATTATTCTGTGATAAGGAGTCCAGTGGGCGGTGTCACTCAGTGGAGTGGACTCTTTAGCCTGGAAACATCAGAGATTTAAATCAATACATTACAGGTTATACTAAGCTTTTCCCATAAAGATATATATAAATCTGCTCAGCTCCTGCTCTAGAACAGGATGCCAGTAGCATTTTCATGGTGACTGGTTCCCTTTAAATTTTAACATACCTAATCTTTTGTCCTCATAGGAAATCAGCTGCTGCCAGAGGTATCTGGTAATGGCTTATTCCCCTTTTACATTGAAAATATATGCACGTCTAGCTGAGCGGAGTATGCATGTGTGCGGAGGCAGGGTTGGGAGAAATAGTTCTCAGCTAAAAGCAGATTTGATAGACAGCTGGCTGAGAGGTATGGCCACCATTAGAACTGCATTTGTGTCTTTCTCCTGTTCTAAAACTGGACTGATCTGTAAAACTTTACATAGAGATCTAGTCACCCCCCCCCCCCCATGTGATTTCTGAGCAAGGCTTCATGGGGCATGTATTCCCCAAAACTACTACCTACAGACAGTGACTATTTCCGGAAATCTGGATGATCCTGTTCTGGATAAAAGGTTAGAGTTGGCTTGGGGGAAAATAGAATAATAGTCATATAATTGGGCATGGCACCATGTGTTTGTTAGACTACCCTTTAACAGTCAGACCTGGGTTAACGGCTTGCTTTCCTTTCCGCAGAGGTATGCAGAAGCAGAGGATGCCTTCAAGATGGTGTTAAAGTTGGATGAAGGATGCAAGGAAGCTTTGGAAGAGATACGTACATGTCAAGTCTTGCAACTCACGGTAATTGATTGGCTTGTTTATTTGTTTTACTCTTTACATGTAGTGTCCGGTTTATACAGGTGAGTGCCTTGCTGGGTGTATTAGGATGTGCATACATTACCGGTCCACACTCCGGCTTGCTTCGGGGGCTCCCGGCAACCTGATGTCCCGCTCAGGCAATCAGTGTCTGCGGTGGGGCAGCGTACTGATTGGCTGAACAGGAGTCTGGACCACGAGTTAAGGGGGTCAGCGTTTGAATACTCGCAGCCGGATAAAGAATCCGCTGCCGGTATGTAATCCTGTTCAGAATGACAGTAAAGGGATCCGTAGCTGATCAGTACATATGAACCCACCCTTAGGCCATGATCAGACAGCGTGTAACACTGGCCGGTCTGTGACCTGGCCGGGTCACAGATCGGCCGGTGTTACTGAAGATCATCCCGGCCGTTACATTACTGGCCGGATGATTATCTTTGCTGGTGAATTTAGGTGCGGGCGCACCCATGTGCGTCCGCATCCCAATTCACCACTGCACACAATGGAGCGTGTGGCTGGAGGTGCACGCTCCATTGTGTGAACTGACATGTCTGTGCGGCTGCTATTCAATGAATAGTGGCCGCAGAAAACGTCATGTCCGTTTTTCATGCAGCCGATGGAATCCCAGCCAGTATACTATGTGTATACACTCCCTCCGGGATTTCATTCCAATACAAAGTACGTTTAGCATAAATCACGGCCATTGTTGCAAATTGCAACAACGGCCGTGATTTATGCTAAATATACGTTGTGTGGCCTTAGGGTGCAAACTTATGTTTCCATTTACAGTAAGCAAGCTGAGATCTTGGTGCCGAACTGTTAAAAAGAAATCCATATGTGTTGAATAAGCTCATCGTTTCCGATTCCTCGTGTAAAACTGCGTGTGTGACTCTCTTTTTTTGAAGGATCTCGGTTTTACCCAGGGACAAAGCATTCACTTGGTTGAAGAATACGGATCTGTCGCCGCAGTAATGGAAGCGCCGATTTCCGCTAAAGGTGATTTTCTGGCCAGTTACACTTATCAGTTATGGGGGCACAGGCCGAGCTCTGGGTAATTCTCCTTCTTCCCGGCAGTCTTGCAGGAGAACATGAAGCTCGATGAGACGGGAGAAGAGGAGCTGCTCTTCCTAAATGAATTGTCAGAGTGAGTGCGGCCACACATCTGCTGCCGGAGGAAACCTATAAATCTGTTTCGGCTGACAACAGTGTATAAATGCTCTCCTCAAGTATTTCACTTATGCAGATTGCCTTCCCCTCTTTAATCTTGAACTCAGCCATGCATTTCACGGTTCGCTTCCTCCCCAAGCGTCTTTAGTGGGATATTATTGTAAACTATTTTATGGGGGATGTCTCTCCACGACTGCCGGCTCTGACTACAGTATCGGTTTCTGCCGGTTGCTGTCACACGGGCTGCGGGGAATTTTATTCTTTATCTATGAGTGACTATAGGTGAAGTTATCACTGAGCTGTTTCTGCAGTCACAGATAACGCATTACATTCAGACTGGCTTCACTCCATAGGCTGTAGCATAAGTCAGATGTGGCATTTAAAGGGAATGTGGCGATTGAAGTTGCTGTCTGTTTGATGTAGGTTATTTATTACCTATTCTAGACATATAGGTGTTTCTGTTTGTGCTGTATGTAAATGAAGTATTTGGGGCATCTCTGTGCATTTATCTCTCCTCTTGCTGCAAGCACGCCTCCTGTCTGATGATTGACAGGCCTCCTTGCTGTGACATCAGGTGTCAATCAGGCAGAGGCGTGCTTGCAGCAAGGGGGAAGAGATAAATGCTGAGTGATGACTCTTTGACTCAGAGATGATGTTTAACACCCTGATTACTTCTGGTATTCCTTCTACATACAGCACAGGCGACAAAGTTTAATATCCATGTATAAAGTGGGTAATCACCTACATCGCACTGTCAGTAGGTTTACTTAGCAAAAGCTGTTGACATGTCCCCTTTAAATCTTTAGAAAGTTGTATTGGAAGAACTTCCTAAGTTAATATATTGTATTTAGTTTGTTTGCAGTCTCATGTAAGTGCTTAAAGCGACGTACCAGTGTCGCAGTTCATAGTGCCACACCACAAGCTCGACCGGTGTCTTTACACAATGGTGGTTGTCTTTGCTATCCCAGGATATCCTATACACGTCCTATAGATCGGTTAACCGAATACAGGCTGCAACCTGTATTGCAGGGGTAGGGAATCTTGGCTCTCCAGCTGTTGTAAAACTACAAGTCCCATCATGCCTGCACAGCCAAAGCTTTAGCTTTGGCTGCCCAGGCATGATGGGAGTTGTAGTTTTGCAACAGATTGAGAGCCAAGGCCCCCTATCCCTGTTGTATTGTGTCAATAGTCTTAAGAATTGAGATGACTCCTAAGTGCAGATAGCAGAAACATTTAGCCGTTCACACCTACAGGATCTGCAGCAGATCCGCAGCAGATTTGATGGTGCAGATTTGATGCTGTGCTCAGTTATTTAAATAAAATCTGCTGCGGATCCGCAGCCGAAAATATGCTGCGGATCCAGTAAGTGTGAATGTACCCTTAAAGGGATTTCCCATTTTAAAGGGAAACTATCAGCAGGTTAGATTTTTATTATTATTATTTATCACTTACATATCCTGATTTTTTTTATTTTTATTTTTTTGCATTGCATGTTGTTCTGCAGGACCCAGAGCTGTTCATTGTGGGTAGGAAACGTAACCGAGCAGATAACAGAAAAGCAGCTGTTTGAACTGTTTAAGTGGTAAGAAAAGGCTTCTATATGTATATATTATATATGTATTGTCTACATGTTTATGTTAGGATGGGAGGAGTTTAGATGACAGTCTTTGGCTGGATGGTCATTCAGACCCCACCCCTGAGGTTCCTAGGGTGGGATTTAAGTGGCCTGATTTGGCTTGCCCTCTGCTTTATGTAAAATTGCTTTACTTATACAAGGCATTTTTACCAAACAAGAGGACCCATTCTGTTCAGTAAGAATATCTAACTTACCCTTTATTCACTTAAAGGGGAACTCCATTGAAAAAATATATTCTTTCAAATCAATTGATGTCAAAAAGTTATATAAATTTGTACTTTTACTTCTATTTAAAAAGCTCAAGTCCTTTAGTACTTATCAACTGCTGTATGTCCTGCAGGAATTGGTGTGATATTTCTTGTTTAACACAGTGCTGTCTGCTGCCACCTCTGTCCATGTCAGGAACTGTCCAGAGCAGGAGAGGTTTTCTATGGGGATTGGCTACTGCTGTGGACACTTCTTGTCATGGATAAAGGTGGCAGCAGAGAGCACTGTGTCAAACTGGAAAGAATATACCACTACCTGCAGGACATATAGCAGCTGATAAGTATTGGAAGACTTCAGATTTTTAAATAGAAGTAAATTACAAACCTAAATAACTCTAAAGCCACTTGATTTGAAAAAAAAACCCCAAAAACTGGAGTACCTCTTTAATATTTTTTTTTATACTGGATGGATGACTTTTTGTCCTTTTTTTATTCTGTTTTTAAGACTTTGTATCTATAGACTAGTGTATAGCAGATTTTCGGCGCAGCACTATGCTGCTGTTAGTCATTGCAGTAAATGTGACATTAGCCGCCATTTCGCTAGTTGTGTTTAATTTCACGATTTGCGAGGAGTCTACCTGTAAACTCAGGGGAGTCTTGGCTTCATTTCATTAACTCTGTTTGCGTCTGAAATTAGCCTTGAAATTAGCAGTGTCGTAATGTGTTACTTAGGAGCATCGCTCTGCAACGGCGGTCAGCGGAGCCTCGCCGCTAATGGATACCACCCTCCATAGTCAACACATTAGTCTAGAAGTGCTTCTGCCGTACAGAAATAATCTTTACTCCTTTATACTATTTATTGCGCTGTTGAGGTGACTGACCCCAATAATGAGATGATTACAAGGTATCCTGCTGCCGAGACCTCCAGCAGTCAGATCTATGGAGGAATTAGACAGCAGGTGTTAACTTTTCTTGCAGCGCCACCACAGGGGTAACATGGCATTACACAGCTGGGAGATTTACCTGTATACCATTCTGGCATTTTAAAGGGAATGTATGGGCAAGAATTTTATTTATTTTATTTTTTTACTGATTAGAGACACAATCTGAAACATTCTTTTCTAATCTGTTTTTATTCCTCCTTATTGTGTGCTTTATAGCAAACAACATGGACATAGACAACAATAGACCTGTCCCATTAACATGACTGGGAAACATTGGGGCTGATACTTACCCTACAACTTAGAGTTTTAGTCTCCCAAACTGACAGATGGGCTGCATGAACTATCCTTGTATCGCTCATGCAGCCCTGGAAACTGACAGCACAGACATATAGATATGTATAAATCTGCGCTGTCAGTTTCCAGATCACAAGCAGCAGTCTATACTTACCAGCCATGCTGCTTGTGAACCGGTATCTGGCTGTATCTTCAGGCCCCTCCTCCTCTGGCTGTCAGTCATTCCAGAGCAGTCATTCCAGAGCAGTCAGAGGACCAGAAAAACAAATGCCGGATCACAAGCAGTGTGACTGGTATGTATAGACTGCTGCTTGTAATCTCGAAACTGACAGCATGGATAGCTACACATAACCTATAAACATATCTGTGCTGTCAGTTTCCCTTTATCTTTCTCGGCCGAACAACCCCCTTTTTACACAGGAGGATGTACGGCTAAGTTTTCCAAAAGACTCGATCAGCTGGGCATTTGCCCAGTGTTCGGCTGATCACTGTCCCTTTTACACAGGCCGATTATCGGAGGCTGGAGCGTTTCAACCTGTCGGATTTTAAAGGACACTTTTTGGTATTAAAATAGAAAATGACGGGTGTGTCGGTTTTTAGAGATACTTGTGGCGCGTTATATTAGTAAATGTGGTGAAAAAAACAAGCCCATGGGGAAAAACTAGCATAAACCATCAGTTTGTTGACAGACACACATTAGTAAATCAGAGACATTACCGAGCAGACTCCGTGATTTTTTTGCAAAGATCATTTTACATGGAGGTGGGAGGCTGAGCTGTGAGCATCATTTATTGTCTTGTCACTTTACAGCAGCCTCCTCCTTATCACTGACAGAACAGGAAGTCTCAGCTAAGTTTTAGACCTAGTTGGAAAAAACTTGATTTAAACAGGAGGTAATTTTCTGATAACACATTACTATGGCACTGCTTATAACAAGGGGCACTAAAATCAGGCTGAAAACGTTTGGGTACCAGTCCTGTTTTTACATTATGTGATTTTACATTGTTAGGCTGTGTTCATGCACAATTTTTTGACAATTTTATTTTTTTAAAGGATCCAAAAACAGGCAAAATAAAAACTGGGAACGTAGCTGAAGAATAAAATTGATGCTTGCTCCTGAAAACAGCACCACACCTTACCATGGGATGTTTCTGGTATTGCAGCTCAGCTCCAGTTATCCGGCAGGGGGGAGTTTGATAACAAGTAGGCACTTACCTCTCCCCGTGCCCGCAGTGAGCTGCAGGACCGGCCTTGGGACCCCCGCCGGAAGACATTTGTCCCCGAGTTGTCATGACATCACCACTCGGGAGGGAAAATGCCTGTCTCAGCTGATGGACTAACTGCTCAGCCGATCAGTGACTAGCGGCATCCCGACCCTGTCACTGACTGGCTGAGCGTCCAGTCCATCAGCCGGGTTGTGACCTGTCAGCTCTGGAGATCCCGGAGCCCGGCCCCACCACTCACCGTGGGCACGGGGAGAGGTAAGTTCCCACATTTCATCAAATTCCCCCCTGCCAGCTGCCGCAGTTTCAAAATGCCCGGACTTATGCTTGAAATGAAAGGGGCTGAGTTGCAATACTACATTCAACCTGTGCACAGTGGTGGCACTGTTTTGTTTTGTTTAGTTTTTTTATAGAATGCGGGCATGTTTTCTAGTGCTTTACGCCGCCTTTAATTTTGTCTAAAATGAGTGACTCTAATGAGCTGATCCTGACAAAAACCTCTAGGATCGGACAAAACATATTGGGGGTGATTTATCAAACATGGTGTAAAGTGAAACTGGCTCAGTTGCCCCTAGCAACTAATCAGATTACACCTTTAATTTTCCAAAGTGTCTGTGAGGATTGAAAGGTGGAATCTGATTGGTTGCCGGGGGCAACTGAGCCAGTTTCACTTAAAACCATGTTTGATAAATCTCCCCCATTGTGTTGATTTTTTTTTTACATTTATTTTTAAGAAACATAATTTTTATTTAATTTTTTTTTTGTTTAGTTATGGTGAAATTCATAGCATTCGTGTCCTCGGCGAAAGATTTTGTGCATTTGTTAACTTTAAGTGCCCTATTGCGACGGCCAGAGCACTTGAGGGATTGCAGGTAAGAATTTAAGCTATGTTTATACCTTTTGAATACCTGTAATAGCAATGGCTTCTTTTAGAAGGTTAGGGACATGCATAGTACGACCTGCTGTACAATAACCAGGCAGAATGCAGGGGGCACTTAGTTTTTTCCTACTATAAATCACTGTACGGTGTCTCCTTACAAAGATGACACTTCTTCTAATGCAAATCACCACAGCAAGCTCAATGCATCCATTAAGCTAGCGCCGGGTTATTTCAGCTCTGAGGCCATAAGGATTATATTACAGGCTGTAACATATCTGTTGGGTCATTCAAAACATTACAGCTTTCAATAACCAATACAGTGCTCCTGTAACATACTTGTTATGGCGCCCCCTGGTGCTCCTTTGATTCCCTCTCAGAACGTCCTGTCCCAGTGAGAAGAAAGTGCCTGTAGTGCACTGATCCTTATTGGCTGTATAATAGCGGTTCCACAGTAAGATGATGTGGGTGAGGGGACTGAGCTACTGAGCGTGTGTGACCACTGGCTCTGGCCAAATTAGGTGGACGTTCTAAGTTGGAGTCAGAACAGCAGGGGGCACCCAAAACAAGTATGTAATATTTTTAAAAGGGATGAAAAAGCCATCATTAGTAGATTGTGAGGATTCGATTCACAGCACCTCAGCTCTATAAGTGGCTGTGGTGCTTTAAAGAACTGTGTAACCCCTTTAATTGTGGGGTAGGCAATATTAAAGAGGTACTCCGGGTCGGGGTTATTTTTAGGGTATGGCCGGGGAAGTGGTGGAAATGAGGCCGTCGGTAACATCTCTCCCCGGTTCCAGCGCTGGCTTCCTGGTCTGAGCTGCGGCTTGGGACGTGATGTCTCAAGGCAGCTCAACCATTCAGCAGTGGTAGCGGAGTCCCGCTTCGGCCGCTGGATAGCTGAGCTGCCTTGAGACGGGGAGGTACATGACCGGCGGCCTCTATTTCCACCCCTTCCCCAGCCGTACCCTAAAAATAACCCCAGCCTGGAGTACCCCTTTAAAGCAAATCTACCATTAGGTATATCGCTTAGGGTTTTTTTACATTAATGGATCGGCGCGGTAATGCCGGTGGTGCCGTCTTTTATTTTGAACCGCCGCCTGGTTCCTGCACGTGGTGTTGATCTCAGCCATGGCACAGAGGACTGAGGGGATCGTCAAACTGGGGGCCGGCGGGCCTGCCCCCAGTGCTCCATGCTGGGCCTGCGCCCAAACAACGGAACCACAGGCATCCACGCTATGGCGCCGATCACTTACCGTTAAAGAAAATCCAAAGCTATGTACCTGATGGTAGATTTGTTTTAAGGAATTAGATTTGTATAATCCTAATATTTTATTTTAATATAATTCTAAATAGATGGAACTATGAATACTGTCATCTGTGTGCGCTATACAAATAAAGCATTATTATTATACTGTCCGATTTCCGTATCGCGCCCTAGATGTATACTGTATAAGCTTACTAGTACTGCTGGGAATTTTAGATATAAGTATTTTGCTTGCTGAGCAACTTTTTTACCATGTTCTAAAATTGGAAAGTACAAGACGAGATCAGAATAAGTTTCTGTTTCTATCAACAGGGTAAAGAAGTGGAGAACACAAGGTTATTGATTCGATACCCAGACAAGCCTCACCGACCCCTGGCTCTCAGCATTTCAGAAGCACAAAGCAAGGCGGCTGCAGCAAAGTAAGTTTTGTGAGCCCTCCGAGTACCCTCCGTAGTGCTGCTCGGTCTGGAGTAAACATCTCACATTCCCCATAAGCGGCATACTGCCAATCTATTTATAGCCCTGTAAATAAGTAATACCGAGAATTGTGAGAAAATCAGATTTTTCAGGCCACATTGAGTCCCTTTTGGATACTGCAATGACTTCAGTATTTGAGAAAACTGAGTTACATCCACTGACTGCAGCTTCCTCCAGGCCCATCATGTATTTTTCTACTATTTTTCCAACAATGTTGTAGTAGGAAGCTGTAGATACAGAGACACGACTCGGTGACTGGTTGGTGTATTTTTTCCCCTTGCACTGTGTAAACAAGTATATATTACACAGTTCCATATATTTCTTATTAGAGAAAAACCGCAAACTGAATGGAACCAAATAGAAGGCAAATGGAGACCTGATGAGGTGGTGTTGTAATTTTTTGCAGTTTGTTTCAATCAGTCTTTCTGTATAATGTAAGTCAGTGGGAAACAAATCTTGCTGTATGCTTTTTTTTTTTTTTGCTGTATTTTTTTTTTTTTTATCCCTATTCATGAAACGTATACTTTAAATATACACAAAAGTGCAGTGTGAACCCAGCCTCACAAGACACTCTACTATCCTCCATGCTGCTGCTACATGTTGGTAATCCCCCTTTAGTAAACACTCCCTGTAGATAACCCCCTTTGTAGTTAGCCCCCTCCCCCATAGGAAGTTCCCCTTGTAGAAAATACCCTTTCCTGCAGGTAATCTCCCCTATGTTGGCAATGTCCTTGTACTAAACACCTCCCCTCCATGTATATTATCAGGCCTTTAATCGTGTCCGATTATCCTCCAAGCCCTACAAGCACACTTGATGTCACTTGTGCCATGGAGAAAGAGCGGCCTCTTGTAGCTGGAGGCAGAAAGCTGCCTGTGGCCACAAGAATAACTGGCAGAGTGGGGAGCCAAAATCTTCTTGCTGTGTCAGTGCACTGTATCTAACTGTAAAGGCTTCTAAGGAGCCATTATAGTTAGATAGACTTAGCACCTGGCTGGGGGGCGTTCCTCATATTGTCCTGGTCTTTCTGTGCTGCAGCACAGAAAGGGTTAAAGACGAGAACACAGGACATGCCTCACTGGCTCCTGCACTGACGAACTTCTGACCTCCACACTGGCTGGCATCCTTAGAACGGAGGTCGGAGGCTATTTATTGGTACAGGAGCCAAAAAGGCATAAATGTTCTGTCTTCTGGTCTTTAACCCTTTCTGTGCTGCAGAGCCTAATTCCTTTGTGTTACTTAAAGAGCAGACACTACATTCATGTCTTATCGGCTCCTGCAGTTCTGCACACAACGTGATGTAAAAATCCAATTTGTGATTTTTGCTTAAAATTAAATCGTCCGCCTTCCCAAGGGTGAATTAATCAAACTAATTTGATCAATCACCCAGCCTTAGGCTAAAACATATGATCTGCCTAATTTTGAATTACTGACTTTGCAGCTGAAAACCTACATAAAAGAAGATAACAGAAAGCTCCATACATTTTTAGTGGCCATGCTGAATTATTGCAGTTTAGCGCTTATTCACATCAATGGTAGCTGAGCTGCAGTTACCCAGCATGGCCACTACACAGTGTATGGCACTGTCTACTTCTGTCTCTGTTTTGAGGGCCACAGCACTGATAAAACAGCATGCAGCCATAGGCTATGTCCATGCAGCCCTTGTTAAACGATAATTGGGCCGTGTAATAGGCCCAGTAAACGAGCGCCGATCTAGCCTTCATCGGCCCGTGTTATAACACCCTAAGTTCTGCCCTGGCTCTGATCGTGTTGTATACATCTTATACTCCTTACATATAACCCTGTGCACTAGTGACGGTGCAGGTCTTAGACCTTGAGACGTGACACTTGGACACAGACCACGCCAGTCTGCCCTCTGATTGATTTGCAATCGTCTATTTCCTGCCGCTGTTAATGATCGCTCCGGAGGTGCAACATCTTCCCCTCTATAATATCTGTCGAAGACGCGGACGTCTGTCCCTTGAATCCTGTCCATGAGCAGTCTGTGCCAAGCCTTAAATCCAACCCGTCTCACTCTGTCCCCCCGGTGCCTCCCATTAATATGCTGCAGTGTAATAGTCACAGCCCATGTTGACATCTACCATCTATCCTCCTCGCAGCTCCAGACGATGACTTTCTCCCCTTTAATTCTGCTGCCTGAGCAGTCGGCTTGTGAACCGGGAACAAGAATGTGCCAAGGGCTATGCACCGCGTATCAATATTTAATAATCACTGAACTACGCTGACCCAAACTTCTGCCGTTTAAGAAGGAGAAGAAAATCTGAGCTGCTACATTCTTCCTATTGTGCACAGGGTTTAAAAAAGGTTAAAAAAACAAACCAAAAAACAAATCTATTCCTGACTGCTTGCATAAAAAAACACACACATATGCATATATATATATATATATTTATATTATCTATATCTATCATGCCGAACATTCAGCAGCTGATAAGCACTGGAAGACTTTAAATTCTTAAACAGAAGTAATTTAAAAATTTGTATAACTCTGACACTGGTGAAAAAAAAAATGGTTAAAAACAGCTGGAGTACCCCTTTAAGTTGACCACTTTGCAAATGTTTGAATATTGTAAGATTGAGCTACTGGGGTTATATAATGTTTCAGGGGCTTTTTGTTGTCCTCTGGTCCCTTCAATGCAAGTTTTTAAAATACTAACAACACTTTAGGCAGGGCTGTGGAGTCATTAAGCCGCATGTCCGACTGACTAAATATTCATCAAATACCAAGGAGAACTGCTAACAACGGCAAATATCTGTGATATAGAGGTCAGACGTAGGCCCAGGTTTATGAGCTCCATCAGCGCCCGCACTCCTAAATCATTGTGGCCCCACAGGAACTCCCCGCTTAGCTAGTCAGTGACTATCACGTGACATCACAGATTTGGGAGCCCAACTGGGGACCATGAGCCGTGACTAGAGATGAGCGAACCTGGAGCATGCTCGAGTCGATCTAAACCCGAACTTTCGCCATTTGATTAGCGGTGGCTGCTGAAGTTGGATAAAGCCCTAAGGCTACGTGGAAAACATGGATATAGTCATTGGCTGTATCCATGTTTTCCAGACAACCTTAGAGCTTTATCCAAGTTCAGCAGCCCCCGCTAATCAAATGCCGAACGATCGGGTTTGGATCGTCTCGAACCCGAACCTGGTTCGCTCATCTCTAGCCGTGACGTTTCACTGCAGGGATGGGTAAATAGGATTACTTTATTATGTCTTCACCACCCCCTGCTCCCTAGCTGGATTTTTCACTGTTGCCCAGAATTTCCATTTAATTTCTTTTACACACACACGCACACACGCAGCCTGCAGCAATAGCACACTGAAGTATAACACACAATCTTCTCCCAGAAAGAAAACTGCCTAATAGCGACACCCTTATTTAATAGGGCCAGTGCCCTATTACTTATATAAGTAGGAAACTTTTCTGGTTTTAAAAACTTAAGGTCCTTACATTGGTAGAACATAATATATATTAATAAGGAACATTTATACAATTCATGATAAAAATCATAAAATTTTAAAAGATTTTTTTTTTAAAGCTGGAGTCTGTAATTTTTTTCTAATCCAGCCAAAACTAGCTCTGACTCCATGACTTGTCGACAGCTCTACATACTGTATGTGTGAATGTGACCTTAGAAACACAAACTGCTTCATGTTACTTGACAGTATAGCAGAGGCTGCTAAGGTGACGTCCCCTCCTCTGACATCACTCTGTGCTCTACAGCTATTAGCTGACGTTGCATCTTCTTCATTCTCTGTCCGCCCCATCACATGGATGTATATTGTTCATATAGCCAAGTGTTTCTGCAGGCCGGGAACTGTGCTGGATGTGGGTCTTCCCTATAACTCATAGAGGGGTATCCCAGCTTTTTGGGACATGAATTTCGTTAAAGTACAGTGATATATACATACAGTATAGTGATTTTCACATTTATTACATATGTAGCAGAGCTGAATTTGGCATTTGGTGTTATGATACTGTGTTGCATTTGATTATATGTTGGACCTTGCATTATCTCATTATCCCCTAAAATCGGCTCTGCTCCATCTAGACAACTCCAAAATAATTAAAAAAAGAATATTATGCAATAATGGTCGTTTTTTTTTTTGTTTGTTTTTTTGCCTTTTTTTTTAGCGCTAAGAAGAAAGTAATCTCTAAAATCAATGAATGTTTCTACTGGAGACAGAACGGCTGCACTTACGGTGACAAATGCCGCTACCGCCACATACCGGAGAACAAAGGCATTGACCGAAAACCTTGGAAAAGCTAATCCACGTGACCAGGACGGAGCAGCAATGCCGAGGGATGTAATGAAGAAAAGTGATCCAAGTGCAATTTATTGAAGAGATCTGTTTCTGCTTCTCAGGCTGCGGCCTATCTATCTCCCCATTCCTTCTCCTGCTGTGGATTGAAGCCTGCACTTTATTACTGGACCACACAGCGGACACCTGCCCGCACTGTGCCAACCATTAGAGACCAGAGGGAGGCGCTATGTCGGAATAACGCAGACCTGTTACAGAGCCTAACACAGTATTTACTGGAGTGTGGGATTGCATAACTGATGTCATAGTTATAAAATATATATATATATATATATATATATATATATATATATATATATATATATATATATATTTTATATATAACTTATTATATATGTGTGTATATATTCTGTTCCTCGTAATCATGGAACATAGGCTCAGATATACTGACCCTATCTAATATAGAGATGATGTTAAAGTTAGACCAGTCAATCTGAAGAGCCACCATTCTTTTTCCCAATAGCTCAGGAGGTCGGAGGAGGTCAGGCCCTGACTAATCCAAACTTTTGTCATATCTCTATGACTTTAGAGCACCGCCCTTGTCCTCAGGTCGAGTGTGGGTTTTGCAGCTCAGTTCCATTAAAGTGAATGGAGCTGAGTTGTAATACTACACACAGGACAGGGGTGGTGTTGTTTTTGCAGCCACAAAATTCTGTCTTATAGAATAGTAAATCTTCCTCCTGGTGGTTTTTTTATTGATCGTTTTTTATTTTATTTTATACTTTTAGTATTATACTAAGTACATGTTTTTAAACTATTTTATATACACACTATGGAGGAGATATATCAAACATGGTGTAAAGTGAAACTGGCTTAGTTGCCCCTAACAACCAATCAGATTCCACCTTTCATTTTCCGAAGAGTCAGTGAGGATACACATATATATATATGTATACACATATATATATATATACACACACACACACACACACACACACACACACACACACACACACACATATATATATATATATATATATATATATATATATATATATATATATATATATATATATATATATATATACACACATATATATATCCCTATAACTAATCCTCAGTTATGCAATTTCACCGTCTTAGTATAACTTATGGTATTCCAGAATACGGAGTAGGGTTTCACCTTATGACCATATTTCTACACTATATATTCAAGACCACTGCACCGGTCAGTCGCTTCAGGAACCTTGTATGAGGCAGGAACCTCCGGCCGTCGCAGACATGGATCGCCTTCTCTGAATGTTGGATTATTTTTTCCTCTATATAAAGCGTAGGCCTTGCGGCCGGCACGCTCTACATGTGAACCGCGCCTCTTGAGGACCAAAAATGTTTTGCCTGCCGTGTGCTGGTAGCTGGTCGGAGAAGGTGATTGTCAAGGCCTTCTTTTCCATGTGCCTTATTTTATATTGATTTCTTTCTATTTTTAACTCTTGGAATATTCACACTGTATTACTGAAGTGTTTACATGGCTTATTATTTTTTTTTGGACAATTGGCCCCAAACAATTACTAGATCTTTATTGTCAAAGATTTTTCGAATAACCTATGATATGGCCTGGATCATGAAATGTAAAGGGATGTAGAGGTTGGACTGTATGAAATAACCTCTATAGTAATGTTTATTTTAACAGTATATAATTTATTCCCGTGCACTGGCCTTTTATGTGTTTTTAAGCATTGTACAGGTGGAGCTGTGTTTTTTTTTTTTATTCTAGTGGGTTACGGTCACTGCTACTTTCTCCCAGCAAACAGCACCACCCTTTTTCTCAGTTTGTATATGGTATTACAACTTGGCTGTATTCACTACAATAGAATTTAGCTGCAGTGCCACACTTAAACTGAGGACAAGAGTGGTGTTTCTAGAAGGAAGTGGACCTGTTTTTATAATCCTGAATAACCCCGATCTGTCTGTACTCACCTATCCTCTTTAGTAGTGAGGTCCTCTTGGAATCATGTTGTTAAAATGACATACATTTAGAATGGGCTGTAAAATCTGTCTGGTGTTCATCAGGTTATGTAGAGTACTAGAACATTGAGAATTGCCATCACTGATAAGACTTCACCCATCATAGTTCTGCAGGGGCGGGTCATATAGTAGGCGTGGCTGGACGTGTCTCCCTATTGGTCCGGCTGATTCTACTGTCCAGTTAAGAGCTGTAGCAAATACTCAAATAAGTTTCTTGATGTATCTGCTAAGTTTGAGTGCCCCATGTAATCACACTATGTTTTACAGTCCTTCTAATTTCATATCCTATACATACAATTGATGATGTCCCTGGTTTAGACTCCAGAGTTGTACTTTACAGTATTAACATTGCTGTCATACATTGTATTTCTCAGGGCTGTGGAGTTGGTGAGCCAAACCTTTCCTCAATCATGGAATCCCTCATATTGTATAATAACTAGGAGTAACGCACTTACTGCAGTACAATTATCTGCACTATGCAATAAACCAGGTTACTTAGAAATATATAATAATAATAATTATTAATAAATTATTGATAATCTTAATAAAGAGGTATGAAAAATTAACTTTTCCCCTAACCACAGGATAGAGGAAAAGTAGGAGGTCGTGGGGGTCTGACCTTTGTTCCCCCTGCCGATCTCCATATCGGGCCCCTGGCTTCTGTAATATGTATAGAGCCCATAGTACAGCGCTCTTCTTGCATACTCTGCTCTTTCCGTCACTCCATAGGAATGAATAGAGCCACAGGTCACGTGCTGTACCCACGGCTCTATTAAAAATACAGAAGCCGGGGGACCGATACAGAGATCGGGAGGGGGTACAAAGGTCACGCCCCCAGCGATCTCCTACTTATAGTTTATTTTCCAGGAATACCCCTTTAAGTATTCAGACTTCACAGCTCTTGAACTCCCCCTGAGCTGTGTACATAGGGATACATGGCTTTTAGGCTCTGCGGGGGCGGTACAGCATGCAGGGATTCCTTTATGACCCCCCACACCATGCTCCACCCTTGCACTGGACATAACTCAGTGTATCAGTTCTGCCAAAATGGTTCTTTTGTAATAGTTTCATTGGTGCACTGGCTTTTAGATGTCCTACTAACACCCTCTTTTCTGTCACTACAAGCTCAGTAGCCATTTTGTCCCCCTGTATTATGTGAGAAAAGGAAACTCCTCACTGTGCCAAAAATGGGGAGCATGACCCCTGTAATTGTTGAGATCAGTAGAGAAAGGTCGGGCTGTGACACCATTAACTTTTATGGCTATTCAAGAAATCTGCTTTAGGGGAAAACCATTTGCAGTGACTTAAAGGGGATCTCGCATCACTAGTCCCTATACTGACCTTTTAATATGTATAGATAGGAGCTTTGATGCTGATCACAGTGACGCTATTCTTTTGCACTATTCACTATTTTTTTTTTTTTTTTTTTAAGAAACTTTATATGCTAATAAACTGGTTTGGTGCTGCAGGGACACCGAATGTAATGTAGTAAGAATTACAGGCCGGCACCTACATAACCTGCAAATAGGCTGCACAGCAGTGGGGGTCCTTGGACCGCCCCAGTGCACCAGACTAGCTTATAGGTATATCTTGTGAACGGCACAATGGAGTCTCATAACTATAGTATTATTGTGATCAGGGTTGCAGCGTCTGTCTACACCTACTTCTTCAGCCCTCAAACTGTTGCAAAACTACAATTTCCATCATGCCTGGACAGCCAAAGCGAAGCTTTGGCTGTCCAGGCATGATGGGAATTGTAGTTTTGTAATAGCTGGATGGCCGAAGGTTTCCCTACCCCTTCCCTAAAGTGTATTCATGGGTTCTCATCATATTTGTCCATATGTATACTCGGCTTATCGGAGTGTCCATGTGTCTGGAATGGAGAGGGGTCGACTTAAAGTGCTTCTTACACACACCGATTATCTGACAGATTTTTAAAGCCAAAGCCAGGAACGGACTATAAACAGGGAACCAGGTCATAAAGGAAAGACTCAGATTTTCCCTGTTTTCAGATCCATTCCGGATATCTGTGTGTGTCAAAGGACCCTTATTTGCTGCCTTTGGCTTTTTTCCGTTTAAATGTAGCAACCCAACACACCTGATACCTCTCTCTCTCCCAAGAGTTGAAAGACCCCTATATAGCGAAGTTCAGTGCTCAGCAATGTTCTAAAGTCAAAAGTAGAGAAAGTAGAGAAGTCAAAAGTCTAAAGTAGAGAATGAATGAAGCAAGCATGCATGGTTGGGGGGACAACTGACCTCTGTTCTCACTGGGGTCTCAGCACAAGCACCCCCACTGATAAGCTAGTTACCCCCTATCCTGTAGCCCTATCTCCAGTGGTCCCTGCAGCAGTGATGGCATCACATATGTCTATCATCTCTGCATCATAGATTACAGCTGCAGAGTAGAGATGAGACAATATACAGTAAGGCTGAAGCAAAGCGCTTCGTCCCTATCTGTATTCTGCTCATTGGGCTGCGTCGCTTTGAAGTGTGATCCGCTCTGCGCCACTCCTCTGTAGGTGCTGGGAAAAGATGGATCCCGTCTTGGGAAACTGGGAGAAGATTACCAGGAGGGGATCCATCTTTTCCCAGCACCTGGGAAGGAGCGGCGCAGAGCACACTTTATAGCGCTGCAGCCCGATGAGCGGAATACAAATGGGGACAAGACTCTTCGCTTCATCCTTACTGTATATTCGCTCATCCCTACTGCAAAGGTTAAGAAATTAAAGGGGAACTCTACCGGTATTGGATTGCACCTCCCTATCTGTTGTATAACGATCATCATAATGCATGATCTGCAGTTCTTCAGGTAACATAATAATGCTTAATAATTTAAAGGGACGGTGCAGGATTAGGAAACATGGCTGCTGTGTCTGGTATTACAACTTGGTTCTATAGAAGTGAATGGATTTGAGCTGTAATGCCACACTTAGCCTGTGCAAGGGTGGGGTGCTGTTATTAAAAGAAGGCAGCAATGAGAAAAAAATTCTGATATCAATATTTGCAGACATTGAAGCTTCAGAGAAGTAAATCGTATACTTTAATGGACACTCACTTTAAAGAAACTTTTGACATGTGAAAAGTTTTGATCATCTATGGGACTGGGAAGAAAAGGCCTCGCTTGTGCACGCATTCTGGTGATCAGCCAGGGCCTGAACACTCAGACACCAACTTATCCAAACTAGGAGATGTCAAAAAAGTTTTTTGTTTTTTTAAAGGGACAGTTACACTTTTTAATTGAATCTGTATGTATACACATTGGCTCCACCCAATGCAATCCAGGCCAGTCTGTGCAACATCCCCCCCATGCTCTGCCTGTATTATGTTGTCATGTCATAGATAAACTAATTATGTCCCAAATGGATTAAAGAAAAACTTTTTTTTTTAAAGATTTTTATTTACTGCTGTCTATTTGCCAAACGACCACTAGATGGCAGCATCATCCGCTTATTGTACATTCACCTGTAACAATGCTTGAGAATTCTGATGAAATGTTTTCCAGTCAAGAGGAAAAACGGTATTTTTTTTCCATCGTGCCATCACTACTGTAGCTTCTATTACAGCCCGACTCTATCCTGTGGCCGGGGTCAGTGTGAAGCGCCCCACTAGCTTTATGTTCTCGCATTGTTTGAGGCTTTTTCTTGTGTTTTTTTTTAGTCTGTCTGTGTAATGATTGCAGATGTTATTTATACCGGTTTATTCTTGTAATGGACATTTCTTGAGGATGAAGAAAATGAGGAATAATAGTGTTTTTCCTTGTAAATAAATCTCCAATCTGTGACTGTGATCAGTGTATGGCGAGTGGCGTTCTGTGGGACACTGCGGCTATTAATCGTCATTATGTCATAGGCAGCGCCGCTTCTGTATTGGGAATTTGCAATTTAACGCCGGCTGCAAGAAGGGGGTGATGGGAGGGTTGGGCATTGGACGCATATATATTATAAAACTGCAGGGGGCTACTGAAACGTGGGGGAACAAACCCCCGCGTATGTGTAAATGTACTCTAAGGGGGAGATTTATCAACATGGTGTAAAGTGAGACTGGCTCAGTTGCCCCTAGCAACCAATCAGATTCCACCTTTCAATTTCCAGAGAGTCTGTGAGGAATGAAAAGTGGAATCTGATTGGTTGCTAGGGGCAACTGAGCCAGTTTCACTTTACACCATGTTGATAAATCTCCCCCTAAGGCTTTATTCACACCTTCTGTAATTGTGGATCCTCAGTTACAGACAGATTTAGGGCATGATGATTTTTATTAGGTTGTTCAAACCTTCTGTAGTTTTACCTGTCTGCAAAAAAAATAGCACCTGTCCTAGTGTGGGCTGTAAATGCAGCACAGATTCACCCATAAGAATCTATAGGAATGTCTGTAGTTTTTGCTGTTCCACCAAAACATACAGATCGCCTTAATTTAACGTTCACCTTCCCAGTTTTGTGGATGTACTAAAAGTACGGTTGCACAACGGACACATTTTTTGCGGATTGTGAGTAATAATTGTGGACGTAATATACGGTCCTGAAAACCTAGTGATATCTCCTCTGAAGTCAGCACTGACCTCTGGATAGCAGCTTTCACACAGCTCCCACTGTGTAATCCTTTGTTCTCTGCTCTCTGCTGGTGACTAATCTCCCCCCTCCCCTCTCCATAGAACAGACAGGGCCCGACTGATGTAAAAGAATCAAGATTTCCTGATAATGAGCAGTGAATGAGAGGGGGAGGGGGACCTGGGGAAAGTCTTTTTGAATGCAGATAATGGCATATTTGCCTAATAAACCCGATTACAGAGTTTCTTAAAATCGCCTGTACTATTGATTTCTGCAAAAAAAATAATGAAATGACACTAACACTTAAAGTCAGACGGAGAAGGAAACCACCAAACATAATGCATACAAGTAGAGATTGTCACTTGTGTTCACTCCAGTCTAACACACTGCTCTCTGCTGCCACCGGAAGTGTCCAGAGCAGTAGGAAATCCCCATAGAAAAGCAGAGAGCACTGTGCCAGACTGGAAAGAATACACCACTTCCTGCAGGACATACATCAGCTGATAAGTACTGGAAGATTTGAGATTTTCTTTTAAATGGAAGATCACAAATCTATATAACTTTCTGACACCAGTTGATTTGAAAAATATTTTTTTTCTTCCCCTTTTAAAGTTTTTAGGCCTGAGGTTAGTTATGGCCTGTCCTTGGGGTAGCTCACCTGTATCTGATCAATGAGGGTCCCGCTACACACAGGATTGGAGCAGCCTGCTTCTTTCTCTGTTCTCTGTGTATACAGGCCCCCCTGCCGATGTAAGATTGATGACTTGTCCTGAGAAGACCCTAAGGCCTGTTTTACACAAGCTTATTGGTAAATGTCTGTAATATGGATCCACATGTGGACAGATGTCAGCTGAGATTTCATCAGTATTGCTTCAGTGTTACTGATCCATAATACTGATCACTTGTCTTATAGCCAGAGTATTGCACTATGCTTCAAAAACATGTAAAATAAAGATCACATATGCATCCTCATTATAAAGGCACACTATATTGTTCATATAGTGCAGTATAGGCTCTTACTATAGAGTAGTGTAGAGGGTCTGGTGTATGCTGGGGCTACCTGTTTTTAGCTAGTGTTGCAGGTGTGGGGGTGGGGAGGTCAGCCATATTTATTAGTTTTTGTCCTTTTGAAGTGATTTTCTAATGTGGCCTTCATTTCCCAGGAAGCCTCTGGCTTGGAGTGGAGTCTTATTGCTGCAGTTCACCTAATTGCCTATCTGGCTGCTGGAGTGCAGGCAGATAAGACTATAAGGGGGTTGCAGTGGTGTAGCTACCATAAAGGTAGGCAGCCCTGGGAAGAAGGTAAGAGCCGTCCTCCTGTGTCTTTTTGCTTAACCCCTTATGTACTGCAGTATGTAGGTGACCCAATGTTTACTTACATACTGCAACACAAAAAAGGGGTTGACAAGCAGAAGACAAAGAGATCTGTGCTTCACTGCACTGATAACCCCTGACCTCTACTGTTCACCTGCCAATCAATTAGGAAAATGGGCAGAGCTGATGCAGAGGTCAGGGGTTATCAGTGCACCAGCAGTAAAGCAAAGATCTCCTTGTCTTCTGAACTTTGGGTCACTTACACACTGCAGTACATAAGGGGTTAAGCAGAAGGTAGTCTGCTATTGTACCTATGTATTTAATCATAAGGGCTTTTAATGAGCCCTTATAGTTACAAAACAGTGGACTGACAGAGCAAGCAGCCATTGGCTCTCTGCCCTGCCAGTCTCTCTTGTGATTATGCCTCCGGCCACAAGATATTTTATTTTTTGGCCACATCACCCAGTGTGTGTGTGTGTGTGTGTGTATGTGTGTGTATATGTGTGCTCTCCCCACTAGGAGGCACCCCTTGGCAATGGGCTTCCTTCTCTGGAGAGAGGGATATCTGGCTATTCCCGTGTTTTGAGACTCGTAACTGAGGCTCCACGGACCACTTTTTTGCATATTCAAATTTTGTAGGGGACAATCAGTGGAGACTCTTAAATGAGTACTCCATTGGAATTTTTCACTGTTCTCCCTGAGTTTAGTGATTTATGTTTTGTTGGTCAATTTATCATTGCCCCAGTAGCCAGAATCCTGCTCCACACTGACGAGGGGCAAATACCCCGAAACTGCAGTCTGTGGATGGATGCCTAGCCTTGGTAACCCTTGTCTTATGTCGTTATACTCGCCACAGAGTTAGACTTTGACTTACAGGGGCCACCCTGGTGTTTCCCTATATAAGTATAGTATATTCTGATCTCATATAGACAGCAGCATACAGATAGATCTTGTTAAAGAGGTATCTGGGAGCAGCCAGAAGGGATCAGATAGCAGGTAATAATGTCGTCCTGGCCTTAACAGTAAGTCAGCTGTCCAAAGACAGCATCCTCATTCCACTGCTCTAAAACCAGTATATAAACAGTATCCATTTATTCCCAATACAACTGGTTTTAATAGAAGGCAGCCATCTTTTTCTTGTAATCCTGTAAACCCCTTTACAGTCATCTACTACGCAATGTTTGGTAAATGCAGAGAGAAAAAAAAATAAATGCAGAATAAATGTGCAGTAAAGCTTCAATCTGACATGTGATAATCTAATATTTGGGAGTCTAGCACAGAACCCTAATGTAATAGTCTATGATAAGACTGAGCAGGAGTTTGTTGTTTGGGATTACTAAACCATAGCTTCTTTTAAAAAACAGCGCCACCCCTATGGTTGTGTGTGGTATTACAACTCTGCTCCATTTACTTAAATGGAATGGAGGTGCAGTACTGCACACAAACTGAGGACAAGAGTGGTGCTGTTTTTGAAAGAAACTACATTTTGTTAATCCTGGAGAGCCCCTTTAAGAATACAAAAACCAATAACGTTATAGTCTCCACTTCATCCGATAATCCAGGAAGTATCAGGTTTCATCCTTTTCCAGATTAAATTCATTTTACGCTGAATAAACTGCAAAACAACTTGTAAAAAAAAAAAAAAAAATCAATGGATTATAACAAGCTGCTCTTGCTCTGGATGCCGGTCCTGATGCGCTGCGGGTCCTGGGCTGTTTGGCTTCCACTTTGCCTCGTTTAGCACTTTTGTGCCCCCAGGAGTCAGAATAATAAAAAAAATGGCGCTCATCGATTGGATGCGTCAATAACAGCTGAGTGATCCGGATCTGACATAAAATCAGTAACGCCGATGGATCCGGGCGCGCAGACCTTATATTCTCCGCGATGTGGCTGACAGCCATGCTGTTTATTTTGGTGTTCT
The DNA here is from genome assembly GCF_027789765.1 of Dendropsophus ebraccatus. Lineage (NCBI taxonomy): Eukaryota > Metazoa > Chordata > Amphibia > Anura > Hylidae > Dendropsophus > Dendropsophus ebraccatus. The sequence goes on along the minus strand of NC_091461.1, from coordinate 22,061,750 downwards.
CAATTATTTCACAAGAGACGGCGCTTTAAATAATTGTGTCCTTGAGGCATTCTGAGCGAGCGGCTTCATGTAGTGTGAAAGGGAGGGGCGGCAACAGAGGAGCCCGGTGCTGAGTGCTGGCAGCGGCTTACAGCTACATACCTTAGTACCGGAGGTCCCAACAGACAGACAGTGGCATCTCCTAAGGTGTAAAGAAGGAGCCTAAAACCCTCTATGACCAAATGTACCATGTAGGCCAAGATTTCATAATCAGAGCCTGTATATAGTACATAGGCCCCGCCCCTGCTGAGCAGGGAGGAGGAGCCTAAGAAGAGAACCAGTAATATAAATTGATCTCCTTCCATAATGAAGTTGGATTCAGTCCTAGAGAGTCAGACATCTTTTCCAGGACTCCCTAGGGCTAGTTCCAACTTCTTCAGGAGGAGGAGCCTAAGAAGAGAGCCAGTACTATGAATGGACCTCCTTCCATAATAAATTTGGATGCAGCCCTAGGGAGTCCTGGAAAAGATGGATACAGCCTATGGCTGACTCCCTAGGGCTGCATCCCACTTCTTCAGGAGGAGGAGTCTAAGGCTGGGTTTACATATATAAGTTTGAATCAGTTGCGTTTTTTGTCTAAAAACTGACCACAACTGATGCCAAAAATGCATCAGTTGCCATCAGTTTTTCTATCCTTCTTTGCCATCAGTTGTCACAAGTTGCTCTGATCAGTTGACATTTTTTTCCCCAGTATGTTTTCCTGCCATTTTCAATGGGATTTGCGGGGGAGCGCACAGGGGGGCTATATACTAATTGGGGGAGCTCACAGGGGGCTCTATACTACAAGGGGAGAGCGCACAGGGGGGCTATATGGGAGGGGGAGAGCGCACAGGGGGGCTATTTGGGAGGGGGGGAGCGCACATGGGGGCTATATACTACTGGGGGAGAGCGCACAGGGAAGCTAAATACTACTGGGAGGGCAACAGGGAGGCTATATACTACTGGGGGAGAGCGCACAGGGAAGCTAAATACTACTGGGGGGGCAACAGGGGGGCTATATACTACTGAAAGAGCAACAGGGGGGGCTATAGGGGAGGGGGAGAGCACACAGGGGGAGATATATGTTTATTTTTTTACATTGTGCTGCTATTTGCCTCAACGCCGGATGCCAGAGCCGAACGGCATGCGTCCTGCCCGGCGAGGCATCCGGCGCTCCATTCATTTTAGTGGATGCGGCGCCGCACAGCCTTGCGGGCCACACAGGAGGACGCTGCATGCTGAGTTCTCCCGTGCGCTCGGTCCGGCGGTGCGGCGTCACTATTTACACGCCGCATATATTGAACGATCCCATTGAAAACAACGGGATCAGTTCAATAATGCGTTTCCCTCCGGCGCTTTTCTCATGCCCCGGAGGGAAACTCCGCTGCACCGCCGGACAAATGTAAACCCGGCCTAAGAAGAGAACCAGTACTATGAATGGTCCTCCTTCCATAATGAAGTTGGATGCAGCCCAAGGGAGTCTTGAAAAAGATGAAGACTTCTTCAGGAGCCTAAGAAGAGAACCAGTAATATGAATTGATCTCCTTCCATAATGAAGTTGGATTTAGTCCTAGAGAGTCAGCCATCTTTTCCAGGACTCCCTAGGGCTGGTTGCAACTTCTTCAGGAGGAGGAGGAGGAGGAGGAGGAGGAGGAGCCTAAGAAGAGAACCAGTACTATGAATGGACCTCCTTCCATAATAAATTTGGATGCAGCCCTAGGGAGTCTTGGAAATGATGGATACAGCCTATAGCTGACTCCCTAGGGCTGCATCCCACTTCTTCAGGAGGAGGAGGAGTCCAAGAAGAGAACCAGTACTATGAATGGACCTCCTTCCATAATGAAGTTGGATTCAGTCCTAGAGAGTCAGCCTTAGGCTGTATCCATCTTTTCCAGGACTCCCTAGGGCTGGTTTCAACTTCTTCAGTACTATGAATGGACCTCCTTCCATAATAAATTTGGATGCAACCCTAGGAAGTCCTGGAAAAGATGGATACAGCCTATGGCTGTATCCATGGCTTTTCTGGGACTCTCTAGGGCTGCATTCAACTTTTTCAGGAGGAGGAGGAGAAGGAGGAGTCTAAGAAGAGAACCAGTACTATGAATGGACCTCCTTCCATAATAAATTTGGATGCAGCCCTATGGTTGTATGCATCTTTTCCTGGACTCCCTTGGACTGCATCCAACTTCTTCAGCCCCCTTTATTAAATGCTTGCGTCCCGCTCATCTCTACAAATAATCTCTTTTCTCCCGCAGTTCCTGGTAACTTATCAAATGCAAGAAACGTGGCCTTACCAAGAAAGTGCCTCCTGTACACCATTAGTTAAAAGCCAAGACTGTGATACGAAGATGGTGAACAATAGAAGATGAATGCTCCCCCCTCCCCGAGGAGGTACGATACTATATTATTTATGTAGCGCTGATCAGATGATAAGTAGTACAGAACCAATTAACTGTTCCTTTGGCAACCGAGTATTATCATCTGCTTAGGCAGAAATCAATAAGGCAGAAATATACAGAGACATGATCTCCAAGAAGGAAGGAAGATTAGGAAGCTAAGCAGGAATTTAAAGGGTAACTCCACATTCTGTGCTACTTTACTTTGGTAGAATATTCCTTAAAGGGGTTGTGCCAGGATTAACACTTCACCCCACTCCTTTTTATATGGGATGTGTTAATGATAGAACACCCCCTCTAACTAGAAATGATGGATATCAGGAAGGCTCCAGTGTCTGAAGGGGTTAATTTAAAGAGGGCACGGGGTCCTACTTCTTCTGGCTGAGCAGACTTAAACGTCACGTCTCAAGCCCGCGTCAGAGACCAGGAAGCGGACGGGCAGCTCGGACCGAGACATGGCGCTGGAACCGGGGGTGGGGTGTGTGGTGGGGTAAGGAGATGTCATTGCCCTCATCCACCTCCTGCCCGGCCATAGGCAAAAAAGCCCCCCAGCCCGGAGTACCCCTTTAAAGGGAATGTGTCAACTGAAAATGCCTATTGTTATAGGCAAGCCTTATTTTTTTTAAGTTTTTTTTTTGTTTTATTTTCTTTTTTAATATCTTCATCTTAAAACAATCCTGAAATCGTGCAGTTTTCCTAATAATAAGCTGAGACTTCCTGTTCTGTACAGGTCACTTTGGAGCACTGTCTTTTTTTACCATCACAGACAGGTGACTGTAATTTATAGATTAGACACCATTGACAATAGCTGAAGCGCACAGCTTGGCCACAGGGGGCAGCAGAGGTGTAATGGTGAGGCCTCTCTGTACTATACATACGTCTCCTTCCCTCAGTTGTGAGCTGCTGCTTCCTGCTAAAGACATAGAAAACTGTATCCAAGTTGTTCAGCCCGTCTCTCCCCTCTCCCTTCTGCGGCAGCTAATGTAAACAGCTCCCTGGCCGGCTGTTTCTGCACTCTGTACAGCAGGGAGGGTAAATGACAGTAAGGTCACAAGTAACTTGACCTCAGATTAAGCGTCACACAGCGTATTAACAGACAGCCAGTTTTCTGTATCTTCAGCAGAAACCAGCAGGCTCAGAACTGGGGTAAGGAGACAAAAAAGGTAATGACGTGAATGGAATGGATTATTAGTCTCCGAGAGGGGGAATGATTCAATATATATTTTACCTAACTGAAATACCCCATTAAAGGGGTACTCCAGTGAGGAAAAAAATCTTTCAAATCAACTGGTGTCAGAAAGTGCCAGAGATTTGTAATTTACACCTTTTTATAAGTCTTACAGTACTAATCAGTTGTTGTATGTCCTGCAGGAAGTGGTGTATTCTTTCCAGTCTGACACAGTGCTCTCTGCTGCCACCTCTGTCCATGTCAGGAACTGTCCAGAGCAAATCCCCATAGGAAACCTCTACTGCTCTCCAGAGTGGAGACTTTTAAATAGAAGTCAATTACAAATCTCTGGCACTTTATACCATCAGGTGATTTGAAAGATATTTTTTCTGCTGGAGTACCCCTTTAAGTACCCTTTCAGCCACTGAATGTAGTCAGAGATGACCCATTCACTAACAGCAAGCAGAAATCTTACTAACAGGGAATAATAGACAGAATATACATATATATGTATAAGTGCAGAAAATGTCAGGAAACAATAATCAAGATTTATGTCCAGACCTCCAAACATCATAGGTGTTATATACAAGGCAGATAGAAGTAACATATGGCTTCTATAAATCCCTGCTAGCAGTAATTGTGTGTAGGAATATTCTTCCCTCCAAGGCAGGCAACTGCAGAGATGGTATATATGTAAAAACAAGAGAGAGAGGATGATCCCATTTAGACAGAACATATGGCGTTTAAAAGGGTACTCCAGAAAAAAATTATTTTTCTTTTAAAACAACTGGTGTCAGAAAGTTATTTGGATTTACTTCTTATAAAAAAAAATCTCAAACCTTCCAGTACTTATCAGCTGCCGTATGTCCTGCAGAAGTGGTGTATTCTTTGCAGTGTGACACAGTGCTCTCTGCTGCCACCTCTGTCCATGTCAGGAACTGTCCAGAACAGGGTAAAATACCCATAGAAAAACTGCTTTGGGCAGTTCCTGTTACGTATAGAGGTGGCAGCAGAGACTGGAGAGAATACACCACTTCCTGTAGGGCATACAGCGGCTGATACGTGCTGGAAGAATGAAGATTTTTAAAGGGGAACTATCAGCAGGTTAATCTGTTGATGTGTCCCTAGACGGGAAACGGCGAGGAGAAAGGTATGTCTCTTACCTTCCTCCTTGGTGCCGTTCCAGTGCAGTTAGTAATTTGCGCCACGGTCCGGTGAGATGGTTAGGGGCACTGGGGCCTCAGATTAACCCTCTCAGCATTACAAAGAAGTTACAAAGTTGCAGGTAAAGCCTGCCAGACACTTGTTTACATCAGCCTCCTCAGAAAGGAGGGGGAGACGGAGAGAAAACCTCACACGTTTTTTTGTGTCTTAAGCAGAAAGCAGCAGCTCAGAACTGGGGGAAGGAGACTGAATAGATAATAACAAGGAATTGTTAGTCTCATCATGGCCAGCAACATATTAAAAGTTGTGTTTGAGTGGAATACCACTTAAAGTTTTTGATTGGATTTTACACTGGATACAACTAGCCAACTCTTATCATCGGGTCACCAATAAAATAGTGATGAATTGAAACTTAAAGTCTTTTCGAAAGTTCCAGAACTTTTCATTATACAGTGATGAGGCTTTATTCCTCCAAATCCCCTTTAATATTAATATATGACATACTTTTCACTGATGAAAATTTAAGAAGAAAGTCCACGCGGTTCACACGTTCTAGCTCAAAGCCATCTGCAAACGTGAAGCCCGTTCCAGGGATTTGTAGGAAATCACTGCACACAGGTGAGTATCACCTCATCAGCTCGGAGAATACATAATATAGGGGCTTCCTCCGCCAGAAAAAATAAGAGGAATCGGAAATTCCAAAGAGACCAAGATGATTATTTATGCCTTTCTTATATTCCGCAGGAATGAACCGTGACCGAAATGTTAAATATTATAACTGGCAGCGTCACCGATGGGATGCCTATTTTTTTCTCCAATTAAAAAAAAAAGTGCAACTTTACAAAGACGAGATAAAAAAAAAAAAAAAATCCTTCGACTACTGTTACTCCTTGTGGAGATCACCAACTGACACAGGCAATGCTTCCTGGGAAAAATAATATGCAAATGAGCTCCCCTCCTGAATAACAATGTTTTTAGTGTTTCCTATTGGAGGAAGCTACCCTGTAAGGGTGGGTTCAGGCTGAGCCGCGGAATTCCGCAGTATGTCCGTGCGCCGAAAGAAGTGACATGTCACTTCTTTCGGTGGATAGCGGAATACGCTGGCCCATAGAATGGTGTCTATGGAGCCGGCAGAAAGGCGCGTGGCCATGCGCGCGGACAGCCGACAGGATTCCCGGAGTTTATCTGCAAAAATTCCGTAATGTGAACCCACCCTAATGCTGCGTTTACACGGAACGATTATCGTTCTAATTTTCGCAATATTGATCACATTTGAGCGATAATCGTTCTGTGTAAACACGGCAAACGATCAAGCGATGATCGAAAAATCGTTCATTTTGATTTTTCAACATGTTCTCAAATCGTCTTTCATCGTTCGCTAAAAATTCGCAGATCGTTTCGTGTAAACAGTCTTTCAAAGAGTCACCCTATGTAAAAGATGGGCTTAAGCGATCTTAAAAACGATTGCATTAACGATTTTTCTTATGAATTTTCTTACGATTTTTCTAACGATTTATTCGTCTAAACGCTGATCGGTATAAAAACCAAATTGTTGCTTCAAAATCGTTAAACGATCGATTGAGCGAACTATCGCTTCGTGTAAACGCAGCATAAGTCGAGGATGAGGAACCTGGGCCCTTCAGCCAATGCAGAACTACAATTCCCATCACGTCTGGACAGCCAAAGGGTCACAGTTACCACATACCAGCTGTTACCCCCCCCCCCCCACAGGGCTGCATCCAACTTCTTCAGCCCTCCGTTTTTAAATGCCGAATGATCGGACTTCAAGCATGCTTGAGTTTTGCGCATCTCTAATCCTAAGGGTAGCTTCACACGTACTGCATCGCATCGGATTTTCTGCTGCGGATCCGCAGCAGATTTGAAGCCGTGTCCACTCATTTAGTCAGATCTGCTGCGGATTCGCAGCAGAACATTCGCTGTGGTGCGGTATGTGTGAAGCTGCCCTAAATCATGTTTCAGGGCTCTTTTAGGTATTGGATCTTTACTTGTGGTATAGTACCCTCCAATAGGTGGCAGTATAGAGCCAGTTTTCTTCCTCCTGGCTGACAGCTGTCGTGTATACATCAGATCCTGCATTCATGTGGTTTTCCTGTCCATCTCACCTCAACGTTGACTTCTCTATTATCGGCATCGGAGCTGTAAACACAAATCGGAAGCCTCTATTTAACGTGAAAAAAGTTGCCCGATAGCGTCGGCTCTGAGCAAATGCAATTGTGACATGAAGGAGTCACCATAGCACATAACCTGCATCTCTACAGCAGGAGTCTCAAGCTCACAACCCTCCATCTGTTGCAAAACTTCAACTCCCATCATGCCTGGACGACGGAAGCCAAAGCTTTATTTATCCAGGCATGATGGGAGTTGTAGTTTTGCAACAGCTTAAGGGCTATGAGTTTGACATCTGTGCTCCATAGTATCATACTAATAATACCGTGTTTCCATAAAAATAAGTCTTATATAAATTTGTACTCTTAAAGATGCGCTAGGTCTTATTTTCAGGGGATTTTTTATTTTTCCATGAAGACGAATTCACATATCACATGCACAGCAGGGACAGAGCATACGATATGGTGGCTTCCGGCCACCAGGGGGAGCTCCCCACAGCACACTTGTACAGCACAGCAGGGACAGTGTACAAAATGGCGGCTTCCAGCCAGCAGGGGGAGCTCACCACAGCACACTGGTACAGCACAGCAGGGACAGCGTATGGTATGGTGGCAGGCGATGGCATAATGGCAGACTGTGTGCAGCTCTACATCTGGCAGGAGGGGACAAAGGGGATGGCAGAACAAAAACCTTGCTAGGTCTTACTTTCAGGGGAGGCTTTATATTTAGCAATTCAGCAAAACCTCTACTAGGTCTTAATTTCAGGGAAACAGGGTACTATAACAGTGCCTTATGATCTTGTTTATTGAACCAATCACAAGGCCCGACCATTGTGCTACAGGTCCTGCCCTGACATCGGGGGTGATAATTGTACAGGGTCAGGTAGGGCATTTTCCTTTACATCAACAAGGTACGAGCAGAATGTGCGCTAAAGAGGATGTGTATGGCGGGCGATGGGTTGGGCAGCACTGGTACAGAACCCTATTCAGATCATTATACAGCATTACATCACCGCCTGCTAGAATCATGTTCCCCCTCACAGGACTGGACTATGTTTTGATACCTTTCAACTTCTTTTGCGCAGAGATTCGAAGCCCTCGGCTCCAATTAAACGGCGTACAATGAACAGAAGGGAGGAAAACACGGCCGCACCTCACACGCTCACAGACAGTCTTTATGTGCACAAAGTATGTCGGCATGGGGGGAAATGGAAACAAACCCCTTCAATGCTGAAAAGACACACCACAGTCTCCTATACTCAAATATCTTATTCAGGAATTCGTAGGTTGCGACACCTTTCTAAAATCCTATGGAAATTCCTGTGTGTTCCGTCTTCAGCATCCTGAACGGAATTAGGGAAGGAGCTAAAGGAGAAGGAATCTGGTTAAAGGGGTATTCCTATCCACAGTATATGCCGTAAAGACTGTATATATGCCATAAATGTCTAAGCTGGAACTCCCCCTTTCTAGGACAGGCCTTCCAAATCTTACACAAAAATCAGCTGCTTGCAAAATCCGCTACATCTGTCCATACAGTGACAGTGAACAGAGCAGGAAGCAGACAGCTCCATATGTTTTGCAGTGGTTATGCTGGGTTACTGCATAGTGATTTCAGTTTTTAAACCAGCTTCCAACATAATAATAGGTTGGCCTTTCCAGTTTATAGCAGATTGCTTTTCAGCTTTACTGTGTAGGCAGGGACAGAATAAGCAGAGTCATTTCAACATTAAAGGCCATATGATTTAATGACAGAATGCTTGGGGCAAAGCTATAGGGGGTTCAGAATTAGCAGTAACACTCAGGATCTAATTCCTGAATAGGCCCAAAGGAAGGAGAAAGAAAGGGTAAGCTGCCGCCAGACTCCTGTGGAAACGGCTTATCTCTCTGAGAACAAAGGGATTAGGCAGTGGAAATCTCACATGTCCGATACATCTCTCGAAATTGGGAGGCTTGGATGATGTGTATGAGGACCTTTAAAAAGACTATACTCCAATCACCTATCACTTTCCTGGCTATACTCCAATCACTTGCATTGCAGCTGTCATAAAGCATGCAAACTCTCCTACACTGTCTATTCAGAGGAAGGAAGGAAAGTTATTTCTCCAATTTGGCCACCCATAGTATAATAATATGCAATGATAAAGTATCAACATATGTGTATATATACACAAATTATACGCACATTACTTCTCTCCCCCAGACATACCAATAATTCTGGAAAGACATTTCCTATATATAAGGTTCTCTCTTGGCTACGCTATATTCCCTGACTACACATGACCACGTGTCTACATCTTTACGTCTTGCCAATATTAGCGGCTTCCCCCTGACCCGACGTATGCTGCTGTTGTATCTGGCACCGGCGCTGCCTAGTAAACCAGGTTAAGCATACACTCTGTGTGTCTTTATCATTTTTACAAGTCGGCCATAAAACATTACATAAACGTGTAGAAGAGGAAGAGCTCTATGCATGTGAAGGAGAGGTTTATAAACTCCTTACGGCTCATAAAGTTAATAGCGCACATCCTCAACACAAGATACTGGTCCTTAATGGTAATGAATATGTCAGGACGTATAGAAATGTAAGTACTCACTCCATTAACTGGGCCTTAGAGGTCAACCGAAGGCCAAGAGGCCATTATAGGGCGTTTAGACCCTACAAAAGATGTGTGTAATGTCTAATATGGATGGATCTATGTGGTATACTGGGCTATAGCTGGGCCGTAACATTGTATGAACATATACATGTCTATGAAAATTCCACCAGGGGGAGAAGCTAGCTACTTCCTCAGTCATAGATGACACTTGTCTGAGGTGTAAATTCAATAAGATAATGGAAGATGGATGGTCAAAGAGGTTTCTTTCACTGTCATTGACTCCAAGGATCGAGTTTTCTAGAGGATCAGTTGAAGAGCAACTTAGTGGAGAAATATGGCCTGGTCAAGTGGATCCATATCTCTGTGGAGAAAAATGACCTGGTCATAAAGATCCAGATCTTTGAGGAGAAACATGGCTAGGTCAGATGGATCCAGATCTCTGTGGAGAAATGTGGCTAGGTTAGGTGGACCCAGATCTCTGTAGAGAAACATGGCTGGGTCATATGGATCCAGATCTCTGTGGAGAAATGTGGCTAGGTTAGGTGGACCCAGATCTCTGTAGAGAAACATGGCTTTGTCAGATGGATCCAGATCTTTGTGAAGAAACATGACTGGGTCAGATGGATCCAGATCTTTGTGAAGAAACATGGCTGGGTCAGATGGGTCCAGATCTCTGGGGAGAAATGTGGCTAGGTTAGATGGACCCAGACCTCTGTAGACAAACATGGCTTTGTCAGCGGGATCCAGATCTCTGTGGAGAAACATGGCCGGTCAGGTGGATTCAGATGGCTGTGGAGAAACATGGTTGGTCAGGTGCATTCAGATCGCTGTGGAGAAACATGGTTCGGTTAGCTGGTCCCAGATTTCTGTGGAGAGTCATATGGATCCTCAGATACCTGGATGGACATAGGGGCAGAAGCGTTGTGACCACACAAGTACAACTGATTCCTTATGGCAGGAGGACACTATCAGCAGGGCCGTATTTGCCACTAGGCACCCGCAGGGAACACTTTTTTTATTATTATTATTAAAAAAAAAAAAAAAAAAAAAAAACCTCCGTAGGCACCGGCCCACGGGTGCCTAGTCCGTGCCGGGAGGGGGGGGGGGGGGGGGGTGACGGGGCGGCCAGGAGCAGGATGGGCAGGAAAGCTGGTTCCCTCCCCCCATGCAGCTCCGGGGTCCGGGGTGCGAGGCAGGGGGTGAGCTTCCGGCACACACAGTCTGACAGAGGCCGGAAGCTCACAGCTGCAGCCCCGCGATGCCCGATCTTCTCTCCTGCTCGGCGGGGCTCACGTGATGTGATGTCATCGCCGAGCAGGAGAGAAGATCCGGGACCGCGGGGCTGCAGCTGTGAGCTTCCGGCCTCTGTCAGCCTGTGTGTGCCGGAAGCTCACCCCCTGCCTCGCACCCCGGACCCCCCCAGCCTCTCCCCCCTGCCCCACAGCGTCTGCCCGCCCCCCGGCCTCTCTCCTGCCCCCCCAGCCTCAGCCTCTCCCCTGCCCCCCAGGCTCAGCCTCTCTCCTGCCCCCCAGCCTCTCCCCTGCCCCCCAGCCTCTCCCCTGCCCCCCAGCCTCAGCCTCTCCCCTGCCCCCCAGCCTCTCCCCCTGCCCTCCAGACTCTCCCCAACCTCTCCCCTGCCCCCCCAGCCTCTCCCCTGCCCCCCAGCCTCAGCCTCTCCCCTGCCCCCCCAGCCTCTCCCCTGCCCCCCCAGCCTCTCCCCTGCCCCCCAGCCTCAGCCTCTCCCCTGCCCCCCAGCCTCAGCCTCTCCCCTGCCCCTCAGCCTCTCCCCTGCCCCTCAGCCTCTCCCCCTAAGCCCCAGCCTCTCCCCTGCCCCCCCAGACTCTCCCCTTAACCCCCAGACTCTTCCCTGCCCCCCAGCCTCTCCCCCTAACCCCCAGATTCTCCCCTGCCCCCCAGCCTCTCCCCTGCCCCCCCAGCCTCTCCCCTGCCCCCCCAGCCTCTCCTCTGCCCCCCAGCCTCTCCCCTGTCCCCAGCCTCTTCCCCTGCCCCCAGCCTCTCCCACTGCCCCCCAGCCTCTCCCCTGTCCCCAGCCTCTTCCCCTGCCCCCAGCCTCTCCCACTGCCCCCCAGCCTCTCCCCCTGCCCCCCAGCCTCTCCCCCTGCCCCCCAGCCTCTCCCCCGCCTCCCCAGCCTCTCCCCCGCCCCCCCAGCCTCTCCCCTTAACCCCCAGACTCTCCCCTGCCCCCAGACTCTCCCCCTAACCCCCAGCCTCTCCCCTGCCCCCCCAGCCTCTCCCCCTGCCCCCCAGCCTCTCCCCTGCCTCCCCAGCCTCTTCCCTGCCCCCTCCCCCACAGCATCTCCCCTGCCCCCCAGCGTCTCCCCTGCCCCCCAGTGTCTTCCCTGGTCCCCAGCCTCTCCCCCCTGCATTCTCAGCCTCTCCCCTGACCCCCAGCCTCTCCCCCTAATCCTCAGCCTCTTCCCTGCCCCCCCCCCCAGCCTCTCCCCTGCCCCCCAGCCTCTTCCCTGCCCCCAGCCTACCCCCCCAGACTCTCCCCCTAACCCCCAGGCTCTCCCCTGCCCCCAGGCTCTCCCCTGCCCCCAGGCTCTCCCCTGCCCCCCAGCTTCTCCCCTGCCCCCCCCAGCCTCTCCCCCTAACCCTCAGCCTCTCCCCCTAACCCTCAGCGTCTCCCCTGACCCCCAGAGTCTCCACTGACCCCCAGCCTCTCCCCTGGTCCCCAGCCTCTCCCCTGCCCTCAGCCTCTCCCCCCTGCATTCTCAGCTGTTCCCCTGCCTTCCAGCCCCTCCCCCTGACCCCCAGCGTCTCCCCTGACCCCCAGCGTCTCCCCTGACCCCCAGCCTCTCCCCTGGTCCCCAGCCTCTCCCCTGCCCTCAGCCTCTCCCCCCTGCATTCTCAGCTGTTCCCCTGCCTTCCAGCCCCTCCCCCTGACCCCCAGCTTCTCCCTCTGACCCCAAGCCTCTCCCCCTGCCCCCAGCCTCTCCCCCTGAACCCCAGCTTCTCCCCTGCCCCCCTGCTTGGGGTCTATAAGGGTCAGTGTATTGTTTGCGGTAGTGTACTGACACAGCCCCGCGGTCACTACAGTACACTAGAGCAAACTTTTAAACTAGGACCCAACTACAAGAGCTGCAGGCACTACAACTCCCAGCATATCCTGAGGGCTGCAGAATGTCAGTACATGCTGGGAATTGCAGTGCCTGCAGCTGTTGTAGTTGGGTCCTAGGTGCATTATGGATAACAATACATAGATCTGTGGGGGCTCAGTGCAGGGAAGTGACCCCAGAACAGCACTAATAGGGGATAGGACAAAAACATCCCTATCCCCTATTAGTGATGTTCTGGGGTCACTTCCCTGCACTGAGCCCCCACAGATCTATGTATTCTGATCTCCCACAACGCCTCCAGGACCCAACTACAACAGCTGCAGGCACTACAACTCCCAGAACAGTCTGCAGCCCTCAGGATATGCTGGGAGTTGTAGTGCCTGCAGCTGTTGTAGTTGGGTCCTATACACTGTATGCTTTGTGGCATATAAGAATACATAGATCTGTGGGGGCTCAGTGTAGGGAAGTGACCCCAGAACATCACTAATAGGGGATAGAGGGAGATGTTTTTGTTCTATCCCCTATTAGTGATGTTCTGGGGTCACTTCCCTGCACTGAGCCCCCACAGATCTATGTATTCTTATATGCCACAAAGCATACAGTGTATAGGACCCAACTACAACAGCTGCAAGCACTACAACTCCCAGCATGTACTGACAGTCTTCAGCCCTCAGGATATGCTGGGAGTTGTAGTACAGTGTGGACAGATGTATTGCTGGACCTTCAGGGCTGATGGTTGTCACCCACAGATTGCAGCCACAGGAGCCTCTGCACACAGTGATTTATCACAGGGTTGTCCTCTCAGAGACTACAACTCCCAGCATACCCTGAGAGCTGTATAAATGGAGGGTGTTCTGAGATTTGTCACAGATACAGATGAATTCAGGAAAGGAGCGGGTCAGCATGTCGTGTCTCACTGGTTCTATATTGGTGGGCTCCAGGTGCCCCAGCCCAACACTGGACAGAAGTGGTCCCCAAACTAAGACGTCCCCGGCCTCCTTCCTCCATCACGTCTGTTTGATGAGAACAGCGGGCATCAAGCAGAGCGGCACCCAAGTGCCAGGGTATATACCATGCATGTCCAGTAACGGCGCGGGGGGGGGGGGGGGGGGGGGGCGCCTCTGCGTGCAAAGTGCCTAGGGCAGGGCTGACTATCAGCAGGATAACCCACCATCCACCAAGTTCCATATAGTCATGGGAGGGTTCCAGGATGTTTTCCTTGCCTCCCCAGTCTTCACAGTTGCCAGTTCCTAATCCTATTTATCTCTGGGATAAAGTAGAATTGGCTGCTCAGAGCATGTCATTTAATATTCTAGGGAGAAAAACACAGGCATGGTAGCACATCCATAAACTTATCACTGATCATTCTGCTTCTCGGCACTATATACTACTAACATCAGGAGTTAGTTACATTTTGCATTGCATAAGCCCACACACCACTTCAAGGTACCTGATTCGGGTGGGTCCCTAACTAAAAATGTTGCAGCCCCAACAAAGCCAGAGGGAGGAGTGATCCAGTAGTCCAGCAGCCCCAATGCTGCTGGACTACTGGCTACATAGTTCCCCTGGGCTCTGGGCCACACCACCTCCAGACACAGTGCTGCCACAACAATGGCTGCCGCATGGAACCACACCACACAAAGCAGAAGCAGAATAGAAAAACAAAACCTTGCCTGGCAGCATTGGGGTGGCTGGACTATTGGGTCGCCCCCCCCCCCCCCCTCTGTTGCTGTTGTTGTTGTGATGGTGGTCACCACTAGAGATGAGCGGAACTTTCAGACTTTCGGTCCGAAAGCCGCTCACTCCATTGCGATGCCTGCGATCCCGGGTGCATTGTTGCGCGACCGGGATCTTCCAGGGAATTCAAGATACATTCCCAGGAAAATCCTGCCCGCAGATTCCCGGGAGCGCAACTATGCACCCGGGAGCGCAGGCATCGCAGGCATAGTAATTGAGCGAAGATGCCGTCGGACCAAAAGTCCAACGGTTCGCTCATCCCTAGTCACCACGTGCACTATTTGTAGTTAGGCACCCACATGTACCAGGAACCTTGAAGCGTTGTGTGGGCTTATGCACTTTGATCAAAACGTAACTAACTCCTGATGTTAGTAGTATATAGTGCTGAGAAGCAGAAGGATCAGTGATAAGTTTATGGATGTGCTACCATGTCTGTATTATCAGAGCATGTCATCACCTCCATCTAGTGTTTGGCAAGGATTTCAGCACCTAGTGGAATCTGCCATGTTATATTGTTCTGGTTCAGAAGGGCAAAGGAGGTCCAATGTGTTACTAAATGGGGGGTATAGTAAAGTGACTATTCGATGTAATGTGAATTGCACTTTTATAAACCAAATGTGTGGTCCTTTAAAACAAGAGATCCACTCCTTGGTACATGGAGCGATGAGCATCCAGGCTGCTCGCTGTGACCTTTATGTGCTGGGGATCTCCCAGGCATATTGAGATGTTCTTGCCTATGCGCTGCTCATTAATTGTGCTGAGTGAATTGATGCTTTCTAAGCAGGCAGCTGATTTGCTGCTGTAATTGACATTCTGGGAGAAGTCGTTCAAGGTAGCCCTGGCTGTCACTCTAGTCTGACTGGTGTCCTATGTGAGTAATGGTTGCCTTCAATCAAGGGAAACTCCAGGGGAAATATGGTATGCTATGTACTGGGACTTTAAAGTGGAATTACAAGAAAATTATCTGATTTAATATAAACTTTTCAGAAGATGACAGCACAGGGGTGGTTATGGTAAGGGTTAGGGAAAGGGTCAACACCACTTTATTACAGGCCATATCTAGTAGGGGTAGGAATATAATACTGGATGTAGTGCAGGATCAGTGCCCCCACCAGCAGAACAGGGAGTGCAGCTCTGGAATATAATACAGGATGTAACTCAGGATCAGTAATGTATGTACAGGGTGACTAGAAATGAGCGAACTTTTCAAAAGTTCGGTCCGACCGGACTTCCGGATTTTTTCGGAAAGTTTGGTTCGACCGAATTTCGGATTTCTTCGGATTTCATAGTTTAAAGCATCTATATGATATGGATGTATTTGGTATGTGTATATGATATGTGTATTTGGTTGAATTTAGGGCTCTACATGTCAGTAACATCCTTATCTTTTCAATATCTCAAAGTCAATTTTTTTTAGACTTCAATATTCACCATTACAGGGTCTATGCAGGAAACTCACCAATAGAGGGTCTATGCAGGAAACTCACTATTACAGGGTCTATGCAGGAAACTCACTATTACAGGGTCTATGCAGGAAACTCACTATTACAGGGTCTATGCAGGAAACTCACTATTACAGGGTCTATGCAGGAAACTCACCAATAGAGGGTCTATGCAGGAAACTCACTATTACAGGGTCTATGCAGGAAACTCACTATTACAGGGTCTATGCAGGAAACTCACTATTACAGGGTCTATGCAGGAAACTCACTATTACAGGGTCTATGCAGGAAACTCAACATTACAGGGTCTATGCAGGAAACTCACCATTACAGGGTCTATGCAGGAAACTCACTATTACAGGGTCTATGCAGGAAACTCAACATTACAGGGTCTATGCAGGAAATTCACCATTACAGGGTCTATGCAGGAAACTCACCATTACAGGGTCTATGCAGGAAACTCACCATTACAGGGTCTATGCAGGAAACTCTCCATTACAGGGTATATGCAGGAAATTCACCATTACATGGTCTATGCAGGAAATTCTTCATTACAGGGTCTATGCAGGAAACTCACCATTACAGGGTCTATGCAGGAAACTCACCATTACAGGGTCTATGCAGGAAACTCACCATTACAGGGTCTATGCATGAAACTCACCATTACAGGGTCTATGCAGGAAATTCACCATTACAGGGTCTATGCAGGAAACTCACCATTACAGGGTCTATGCAGGAAACTCACCATTACAGGGTCTATGCAGGAAACTCAACATTACAGGGTCTATGCAGGAAATTCACCATTACAGGGTCTATGCAGGAAACTCACCATTACAGGGTCTATGCAGGAAACTCACCATTACAGGGTCTATGCAGGAAACTCTCCATTACAGGGTCTATGCAGGAAACTCTCCATTACAGGGTATATGCAGGAAATTCACTATTACAGGGTCTATGCAGGAAATTCACCATTACAGGGTCTATGCAGGAAATTCACCATTACAGGGTCTATGCAGGAAATTCACCATTACAGGGTCTATGCAGGAAACTCACCATTACAGGGTCTATGCAGGAAACTCACCATTACAGGGTCTATGCAGGAAATTCACCATTACAGGGTCTATGCAGGAAACTCACCATTACAGGGTCTATGCAGGAAAAAGGTCACAAATGCAGTGAAGGAGCAGCAGTAGTCATTGGAGGCCAGTGGAGGTCCAGCAATAGTCATTTGAGGCCAGTACATGAGCAGCAGTAGTCAACATGGAGGCCAGGCAGGAGCAACAGTAGCCAACATGGAGGCCAGGCAGGAGCAGCAGTAGCCAACATGGAGGGCAGGCAGGAGCAACAGTAGCCAACATGGAGGCCAGGCAGGATCAGCAGTAGCCAACATAGAGGCCAGGCAGGAGCAGCAGTAGCAGCCAACATAGAGGCCAGGCAGGAGCAGCAGTAGCAGCCAACACGGAGGCCAGTACAGGAGCAGCAGTAGTCAACATGGAGGCAAGGGCAGGCACACCAGTAGTCAACCTGGATGCCAGTTAAGGCCCAGCAGTATCCAACATGGAGGCAAGGGCAGAATAAGATGGGTTCAGAAGGGTCCAAGTATAGAAATTGTCTATATGTATAGCACTTTTTTAAAGACTTTTATGCTATACACCTTCACCAGGTATTTTTGTCTCTCAGGATAAGACTGATGTGATATACACACTATCAGAAGGGTCTAAGTATAGAAATTGTCTCTCTCTCTCTCTCTTTCTCTCTCTCTCTCTCTCTCTCTCTCTATATATATATATAGCACTTTTTTTTAAAGACTTTTGTGCTATACACCTGCACCAGGTATTTTTGTCTCTCAGGATAAGAAGTATAGGACTTGTATATCTGTACAGCACGTTTTTGTTCCGTGCACCCTTTGCTGTCCTATGCCTAATCTATCTATCTTTCCCCCTCTCTATATTTCTCTCTCAATCACTAGATGTTTCTCCTCTCCGCTTTCCTAATCTTTCCTTTCCTTTGCTACAATATCTTTTCAGTAGTCTGTAGTACACAACAGCAGCAGCAGTGTTTTGATAATGATGAGCTGTGTGCACTGAAGCCAGTAAAAACCTCCTTTCTCTCTCTGTGCAGACTGCGTGGTGCGGTCATGTGACCGCTCCTCTTAAAGCAATACCGATGTCACACAGGGGGTGGGCTAGTGCAAGATCCCTGCTGATTGGATGTGTTCCGGGCATTATGGGAAAGCGCTTTTCCCGCCTGGAACACTTCCTGCTTTCTAGAATGGCGGCTGCCATTTTAGAGAGCGAGAAAAAAAAAATCGGAGCGGATTTCCAAAAATACGAACCGGATCCCATACCGGCCGAACTGGTTCGCTCATCTCTAACGGTGACCCCACCAGCAAAATAGTGAGTGCAGCTCTGGAGTATAATACAGAATGTAACTCAGGATCAGTACAGGATCAGTAATTTAATATATGTACACAGTGACCCCACCAGCCGAATAGTGAGTGCAGCTCTGGGGTATAATACAGAATGTAACTCAGGATCAGTACAGGATCAGTAATTTAATATATGTACACAGTGACCCCACCAGCCAAATAGTGAGTGCAGCTCTGGAGTACTGGCCACTAGAGGGAGCTTCTTCCTGTTTCCTGTTTGTTGCTGTGAGGATCGTTTGGTGTGCTCTGTGCATTTGGAGGGAAGCCTGGACTTCGTTTTCTTTGGGTTGCATCCCCTTCTCCCCAGGAGGGGGGTGCAGGCCCAGGTATGAGCGAGGCAAGGAGAGCCCCAACTCCTGCCCCCCGAACCAGGTCCGTGGGGGGCAGAGGAATCCAGTGACCAACAGCAGAGGGAACTCCATCAGGAGGTCCATCTGAGGTACAAGGGCTGAGGCGGTCTACTAGGAGGTGCAGTGATGCTTCTCCAGCCGCCCCTGAACCAGAGGTGACAAAGGGTAGCCACAAGGCTACAACCAGCTGTGGAACTACAAGCACCAACAGTACTACAGCGACTGTGGAATCAAGTCATGACAGTGTGAGCAGTGACACTCCTCCTGGAGCAAGGCAGTCTGCCAAGGGAGATGTGGAGAAAGATTGGGGGGTGCCGCGGTCCCAAGAGACGGGGCAGACCTATGGCCTCCGGATTGCTGCAAGCCTCCATGGGTATGAGGACACCAGGAACCAGCTGTACAAGCTCCAGGAAGAGGTATGTGCTGTAAAAGCATTGATGGACACTGCTGCTAAGCAGCAAAAGGCTGAGCTATCAGCGAAGATAAAATGTCTGAAAGCTGACATCAAAAAGCTAATGAAAAAAAGAACTTTTGTTTTGGAGAACAGTGGGCCTTTAGAGAAAAACTACAGAATGATGATCGTTTTGCTGAAATGGAGAGAGAAAAGGGGAGAGAGCTGAGAGGGCTCCAGCCAGAGAGCCGGGTGGAGGAGGAAGGAGACGCTGCGGAGGTACGTGATGTTGAGCCGAATCCACCCGGGGGTCCTCAACAACAGACCCCATACAGTGGGCTCCCCGCAGGGCAAGCAGCATTGTCATCTAACCGCGGTTCGGGGGATGAAAGCAACACCAGTTACCAGGGAGGGGCGCTGATGGCCCAGATCCAGCTCCTGGAGTCACCAGGGCGCCTCCAGGACTTCGTATTCGGAGAGGAGTTACCAGAGGAGGCGCCTGGGAGAAAGACTAAGGTAAAGGCCACCATGCTTCAGGAGCAGGTAACATTTGTATATTCCCCCCTCCCTGTGCCCCCCGGACTGGCCTCCGGGTCAGCTCACTGTGTCAACCCCCTATCTCAGCCCGGCCTGAGTTCTGTTGTGGACTCAGTGCAGGAGAATGGGGAGAGTATGGAGTCTAGTATGGTGGTAAGCTCCATCTCTGTTTGCAGTAGCAGAGGTGGAGCAGGTGAGGTACTGGCCGTAAGGTCGGACATTAATATTGGCCCAGTGGCGGGCAGTGGTAGGAGAGGTGGCCCAGCGGTGGGCAGTAACGTTAAAGGCACTGGTGCATTAGATCACTCCCTGACGGGAGGGGGGAGCGGCTGTGTGCTGGTGTCAGCTGCGGGAGCTCCGGTGGCTCCTGGCGCTGCTGTTCCTTTGTGTCGTCGCCGGGATGCTGCCGGAGCTAAGATGCCTTCCCCTCCCAAGAGAAAGACTGGACTTAAACCTTTGTTTTGTATTGGAGTTACTGGACCAGATCGTGCGGAGGAGTCTAGTACTGATGAGGCAGAGGGTACCAGCAGAAATAGGGCAGAGGCTGCCTCTAAACAGTCCAGGCAGGCTGTTCGGTCCTTTCTTAAGGGACCAGTTGCCTGTCCTGTGGAGGTGGCTCCGGTCCTGGTACCCAATGACGCTGATGGTACAAAATCTCTTTCTGTCCCAGAGCACAACGGTCCACCCAATGTGAATGGGGGAATTAATGTTGGGGGGAAGGCAGGAGTGAATGTGGGGAGGAATCTGTCGGGGGCTTTGGAGGGTGGTCGGGGCAGTGTGAGATGTGGTATTGGTGTGGGTATGGATTATGTGGAGGAGGGTGGTGAAGGGGCACAGATTAGTGGTGGGAGCATAGGGCCTGGTCCAGTTGGGGGAAGTGGGGTGCCTTCCTCGTCCTCTGGCCCTGGGGATGGTGACTTGCATCGACGTGTCCTGCAGGCCTTAAAGAGAGGGGAGAGAACAATCAATGTAGAGGGTAGGGAGGTTGATCTGTCTTTCTTGATAGAAAGGCATGGCCTTGCAGCCTTCCGAGAGGAAAGGGGTAGGGAAACTGTGTGGTCTCTCCCAACAGCCGGGCCGGGCGGTGTCCGAAGGAATGTGGTCTGTCTGAGGTGGAGAGGCAGTGATACATGTCCCCCAAGATCTAAAGTTGTTGAGCTCCTGCTGAGGATGAGCTTCAAGGCAGCTGACATCTTTGCCTTGATACATCCCTTTGGTACCCCTGAATTCGATATCAGCTTTGTTCGGCCGGAGGGGCTTGAGCTTTTTTGGTCGAACTATGAGCTGGTAAAGGATGAGCCCGGCTGGCGAGACTTTGCCATTCAGGCGGTCAAGGTCAAAATAACGTCAAGAGAGTGACCGTTTTAACCCGTAACGAATCACTCTCTTGTATTGACATCATGACGTGGCTTGGCCGGTATGGAGAGGTGGTGGAAGTCCCAAAAAAGAACAGGGACGAATATGGCATCTGGTCAGGGGCTTGGACCTTTATGGTCAAACTTAGGTATTCAGGAAACACCGTTACCCATTTACCATATGCCACCTTCCTAGGAAGGGATCGAATCCAGGTCTTCTACCAGGGTCAGCCTAAGCTCTGTCACAGGTGCGGTGACCCCACACATTTCAGTGCTAGGTGTACGGTGATGAAGTGCTCATTGTGTGGGGAAATAGGCCATCTCGCTGCATCCTGTGTGGAGATTAGGTGTCACCTGTGTGGTGACTTAGGTCACCTATTCAGTCGATGCCCTCGTTCCTTTGCCAACGCAGTTGTTACCCCGGTGGAGAAAGGTCGTGAGGAGGAATCTACTGGGGGGGCAGCTGGCGGAGGTGAAGGAGTAAAAGAGCCAGGGAAGAAAAGTAAGCAAAAGACGCCAGCCCAACTGAGGCGTCGGGATAAGCGCCAAAGGGAGAGGGTGATGGGGGAGTCTCAGATGCCTTGCGCAACTGTGGTGACCTCTGATCTCATCCCTGAGGCCAATCTTACTGCTGAGGCTCTGAGGGACAGTGATCTGGATGAGGAGATTTGGAGGATTCGAAAAGAAGGTGCCATCTCTTCACTGTCCTCCAATGGTGAGAGCACGGATGAGGATAGTGGGAGATGGGTGGAGCACAAGCGGGGTACTAAAAAGAATAAGAAAAGGGGAGATGTAAGATCTTCTCCCACCCCCCAGATGCCAAACGAAGGTACAACCATCCTCCCTCTGATTGGTCTCTCAAACCGGTTCCAAACCCTCCAAGATATTTCCTCCTCAGAGTTGCAGGAGGCACAGGGTGAGGTTACGGTTGGTGCAATGACGGGGGGGGCCTGCAGGGGACATCGAATCCTCTCTCCCTGGGGAACGTATTTCCTTTGGGGGGAGGATCTGCCCAGAGTCAGAGGACGAGGAAAATGTAAATAAAGGGAACATGGATACATCCATTTCACTAAAGAGAGGTAAACCATCGTCAGATGAGGAAGGTGGCGGGCAGGATGGAAAGGATAGTGGGAAAAAGAAAGCCGTCTAACTCAATCACCCATGATGGCGGCACCCTCTCCGTTGACGCTGGCTTCCATTAATGTAGCCAGCATTAAGTCAGATACGGCTAGATTTGCGGCCTATGATTATTTTGCCCACGTTAATGCTGACATTTTCTTTTTGCAGGAGACCAGGCTAACAGACATGTCATCTATATTTAAAGCCAGAAGGGAATGGGGGAATGGGCCCTCCTACTGGTCTCTTGCGGCCGAGCCGTATAGCGGGGTGGCGGTACTTTTTGCCGCACCGGTAGAATGCCGACGGGTTATTGAGTTAGAAATAGGGAGGTGCCTGATTCTAGATGTCCTCATGAAGGGACAAGAACTTCGCCTTATTAACATCTATGGTCCACAGTCCAAGTGGGATCGGAAGTGTCTCTTTAAGAGGATCAAGCCCTATCTTTTTATACATCGGCAGGTGGTCTTTGGAGGGGACTTCAATGCTGTCACGAGGCCCCAGGATAGGGGAGTTTCCAGAGACAAGCTGACTTATGATGGCGTCGCTCTGAATAGTATAGCTAGTGAGACTCGCCTGGTGGATGTCTACATCCGGCATACACCAGGCCACGCGGGATTCACCTATCATAGGGGTAGTTGTAGGTCCAGGACAGACAGGTTTTATTTAAAGGATAGCGGTGTCTGTTGTTGAGGTGGAGTTCTCCGACCACTGTTTAATTTTGTTTTCTCTGAATGATACAGAGACCCCCTGGATGGGTAGAGGCTACTGGAAGCTCAATTCGTCTCTCTTGGAAGAAGCGGAAATAAGACAGTCCATTGAGGATTTTCTTCAGAGCCAGGTACCATTGCTGGGCCTTTGTAGCAGTAAGTCAGAGTGGTGGGAGATGTTCAAAAAAAGGCTTGCGAGATTCTTCCGCCAGCTCTCGAGCCTCAGGAGTCTGGACAGGTATCGCTTGTACCAGGGCCTGAGGAAGAAACTTGAACGTCTTGTCTCGACTGGAGGTAGTCGTGATGATATCTCCAGAGTGAAAGCCTTGCTAATGAGGTGCCAGTACGATAGACACGCATCTTTGGTTTTTGAGAGGGACTACAGGAAGTACCGCTCGCCCGACCCTTACAGAAACTGCAAGATGTCAGTGAATAGTAAAATCGTCTCAGGCCTGATTGATAGTACAGGATCCCTAAAAAGGTCCAGATCAGGGATCCTGGAGGTCGTCAAATCCTTTTACTCACACCTCTTGGGGAGGAAGGATCTAGATCGGGATAGGGCCTCAGCTTTCTTGACTGAAACCGTCCCTGAACCAGGGGTAGACCCCTCTCTTTACGTTTTGACAGAGATGATCCAAGAAGAGGAAGTCAGGGTGGCTATTGATGGTCTTGCCCTCAAGAAATCACCCGGTCCAGATGGCTTAACATCTGAGTTCTATAAGACCTTTAAGGACACTTTGGTACCCCTCTTGACTGAGGTATTTAATGAGTGTCTCTCCTCGGGCACTCTGCCGAGGTCAATGAGGAGGTCAGCCTTGATCATCTTGTCAAAGGGTAAAGACCCGTCCCGCATTGAGAATTGGCGTCCCATAGCGCTTCTCAATGTGGACAGAAAGATTCTGGCAAAAGTGCTGTTTAATCGGCTGGTGAAGTTTGCACCCCAGCTCTTTTCGGGGGCCCAGCATTGCTCTGTTCCAGGCCGCAGTACCTTTAGTGCTGTGCTCGGTGTCCGGGAGGCTGGAAGGGGTACTTGCTGTCCTTGGATCAGGCAAAAGCGTTTGATCGGGTTAACCACGAGTACCTCTGGTCTGTCCTTCTGAGATATGGCCTGCCGGGGGGGTTTGTTGATTGGCTTAAGACCTTGTATGCAGGGGCAGAGAGTTTCCCGCTTGTGAATGGTTGGATTGGCCGCTCTTTTGAGGTTGGGTCTGGTGTCCATCAGGGTTGCCCTTTGAGCCCACTGTTGTACGTGTTTGCAATTGATCCTTTCCTTACGAGGATTGATTGTGGACCGTTGGCAGGGGTGAGAATGGACCCTGCGGTGCCGGATTCCACTCTGAGGGTGGTAGCGTACGCCGATGATGTCACCATATTCGTCTCCTCGCAAGAGGAGGTGCAGTGTGTGATGTCAGAGGTGGAGCGCTACTCAGAGGAATCTGGGTTCAAGATCAACCAGGATAAGTGTGAGAGTCTCTGGCTGGGAGGTGGAGATCCGGGATTTGATCTCCCGGACACCCTTCCAGAGCCCCAGGAGTTTGCAAAAGTTCTCGGCATCGAATTCGGCCAAGGGGATTACCCCAAACAAAACTGGGACAGCAGGCTTAAGATCGCCGCTCAGAGGGTGGATCAGTGGAAGGGTTGGTATTTGACCCTCAGGGAAAGGGTTAACCTGATCAAAACTTTCCTGCTCCCTTTGCTGATATATCTGGGCAGTGTTTGCATTTTGCCAGAACCTCTCTGGACTGGGGTCTACAGTGTGTTCTTCCAGCTGTTATGGGGGAATAGACTGAACCTAGTCAAGAGGGAGGTTACTTACTGTACGAGGAGACAAGGGGGGTTGTGTATGGTCAACCCCGTGGTGTTCCTGGTGAATACCTTTCTTAAGACCAACATTGCAAACCTCTGGTAAGAGAGGGCTCCTCCACGGGTATTCTCCTGTAGGGGATGGTTTCGGCCTTTCTTCCAGGAATGGGAGACAGAAGGGCAAGTGAAGGATCTCCGCACACCACATGGGCATCTTCAGGCTTATGCTACCCTGGTTCTGAAGGTCATTCGTCGGTGGGGTTTGGGGATGTGGGAGATTAGGACTCTGGCGAGGAAATTCCTTGACAATAGGGTCCTGTCATCCCATTTCCAAAAACCGCTGGCACTCAAGGATTGCCCAGGCCGGGATCTGGAGGTTGGTTTGGGCCTATTGAATTCCATCAGGATCCCCTTGAAGTTTTGGGACTTGGCTTGGCGCTGCTTCCATGGGAAACTGTATGTGAGGGACAATCTGAAGTGCAGGAGCTCTGAGGATCGGGGATGTCCCCGGGAGGAGTGTGGAGGCATGCTGGAAAGCATGGAGCATTTTCTGCTTCATTGTCCCTTTAATACAGAGGTTTACAACAGGGTGGGCGCTTCCATCGGGTGGCCCAGGTTGGCCCGCCTCTCCTATGCGAATGGGCCTATGGAGCATTTAGAAACCTTGGTGGCTGGGACCGGAGCACTTTATTCCTAGTCAGCATAGTGGTCAGGTACCACACGTGGAGTGCACGGTGTTTAGTATCGACGCAACGTAAAATCCTCCCTGTGGATGAGGTGGTTAGGGGCACACTCGGTGACCTGGTGAAGGTGCGCTCTCTGGAGTACGAGAGGCTGGGGGCTGGTAGGGCCTCTTGTCTTTGGAGGGGCTTTGCCTATAAGGTTCCTTAGCCTGCGTCTCCTCTCCTGGTGGTGGGCTGATGCTGGCACCTTAGTCTTTTGTTTTGTGCTGTAGAGATACTGGAGTATAGGGCTTGCAGGTACTGAACTTGGGCTTTCGGGCTGTGTGTGGGGCTGAGAAGTCTCATTATTGTTGGGTTTAGTATGTTATATATTTTTGTATTGTGATTGTCTTTGTATGTTTGTAAAAATTGTATATACTGTATATATTATATATGTTTTGTTTGCACCTGGGGTTCGGGTTTAGTGATAGGTTGGGTGGTGGGTAAAAGGGGGGAGGGGGTTTCTGTGGGACTTTGTTGGGACTTTTATATATATAAAATCCTGGGCTGGTTCATGGTTGTCCGTGATCATGTACTGGGGCCATGGGATGCGGGACCAGCTCAGGGCCAAAAAAAAAAAAAAATTATATGTATTGTTTAGTTGTAGGTTATTATTTTGTATCGTGTCTTGTTTAGTTTTAGTTTATTTGTGTAATGATGTCTTGTTTAATTGGTGTTGGGTTGAGTAGAGTTATGTCTGTGGTATTAGGTTATGCACAATGCAACTGGGCCAGGGGGTTCACATTTAGTTATTTATATAGGTGTATAGTATATAGTGGTGTATTGTATATAGTAGTGTATATAGGTGTGTTTATAAGTGTATAGTATATAGTAGTATATATAGGTTTGTATATAGTAGTGTATATAGTTTAATAATATGTTTAGCTTAATAGTTTATATTGTGTATATATTGTATATAGGTATATGGGTTGTATGTGTGGAAGAATGAATGTGGGGATGGACCGGTGGTTTATGTTATGGTTTCATTTTTCTATTGTTTTGTTCTGGTCAGATATGGTGTGTTATTTCTGTATTTATTTATTGTTATGTTTAAAATTTTAATAAAAGAAATACAGGATGTAACTCAGGATCAGTAATTTAATATATGTACACAGTGACCCCACCAGCCGAATAGTGAGTGCAGCTCTGGAGTATAATACAGGATGTAACTCAGGATAAGTCATGTAATGTATGATTATCTCTACTTTTCAATAATTATTCACAAAATGTTCTAATCCTGTGATGCAGCGATCCTGAATGCTGGATTATTGCACCTTCACAGCGAAAACCACATCAATTCTATCTTCCCCTCCAATGTGGGTCAGCTTGTAAATACAGCACGCCTGCAGGCTTCCTTGGCTGACAATGACTCCTGCCGATGTTCTAGTCATTCCAGACCTATAACCACTGGAGGGTGTAATGAAATCCCATGGCTGGATATGAACACGTGTCTGTCCAATGTCTGACTCAGCTACTTCAGCCAGACTGAGACGGATCTGTGAGGAACGCATTGTGGATATGTTTGCTCTCCGGAAAAAGTGGAAAAGATTATCCTCAGCCGGGAAGGATAAACAGGCACTTAACCGGGCCAAACCCAGAAAATTCTTTTTTTTTTTTTTTTTCAAAAATGTATTTTCACTTCATTGGAATGTCTATGAGGATGTACAGTGTTACAGGAGAGACGGAAAACAAGCAGCCTCTGTGGATTGGCGCGGGCACTTACGGGGTCAAACTTATTTTTAAGTCCTTTGAAAGCAACTCAAGAAATGCCACAGTCGTCTGAAGTCATAGATTTATCTTGGGTTGTGTTTTTTATGATGGGACCCGGGGTGACATCTGGTCTACAGGTGACATGTGGTTGAAAGCTACGGATACCTTATGCCCTTTGGGAGGGCGCTACATAGTAAAAAAACAAAAAAACAACCCTTCCTGGAGCCAGGTCATACCACTCATTCCTAGACTCAACAACACAGTGTTCTTGTTTTTTTTTTTACCCTATTGCATTGCCAGTCTCTATGGGCTGAAGAGGAAGATGGGTCACAAAATAAGGGCCCCTAGTGGTTACTGCCTTCCCCCCAACTCCTAGGGAATAATGTCCAGTATTTGTTCCTCCTTACCCGTTCCTATAATGTAATTTGGTTGGACACGCACATAGGTAGTGCATTAAGAAAAGTAATATAGAATGCGTATAACTTATTTTTCTGGCTGTTCAGAGTAGGCTTGAAATCCTACTCCTAATATAAGCCCAACTCCTCATATAAGCCCTACTCCTAATATAAGCCCTAGTTACAATCAGTTGACCAGATCCCTAAAACTGGGTGCTGAGTGGTAAGAAGATGCACGGTAGGGGACATTAAATATGGGGGAAGGAGGGGACGACTACAGAGGGGATAGAGGTATACAGTACTATATATGCCCTCTCTGCTGGACTACCTGCAGAGAGGGGATATATAGAGTATGGGGAAACAACTACGGAGGGGGAGGTATAAAGTATGGGGACTACCTGCAGGGGGGGGGAGGGAGGTATACAATACGGAGAAACAACTACAGAGGGACAGGGACTTATACAGTATGGGGACTATCTGCGGAGGGGGATGCATACAGTATGGGGACTACCTGCAGAGGGGGATGTATACAGTATGGGGAATAACTACAGAGGGGAGGGTGGTATACAGTATGGGGTCTACCTGCAGAGGGAAAATGTATGCAATATGGGTGAAGAACTACACAGGGGAGGGGGTATACAGTATGGAGGGGAGATATACAGTATGGGGACTACCTGCAGAGGGGAATGTATACAGTATGGGGAAACAACTACAGAGAGGGGAGGTATACAGTATGAAAGGAGGGTAAATACAGGGGAACGTACAGAATAGCAGCCTAACAGTGGGACATACTGTATGGCGGCAAAATACCATATAGACTTACATATAGGGGGCATATAGGCTACAGTATAGGGGCATACCATATTACTTAAAAAATAAGCCATAGCCCTTTATGCAGAAAAACAAAATAAAAGACCCTGTCTTATTTTTGGAGAAACATGGTGTAAATCACCCTGTGTGTATAATTGACTATAGCAGATGTACAGTCATGGCCAAAAGTTTTGAGAATGATACAAATATAAATTTTTACAAAGTCTACTGCTTCAGTTTTTAAAATGGCAATTTGCATATACTCCAGAATGTTATAAAGAGTGATCAGCTTAACAGCAATTACTTGCAAAGTCAATATTTGCCTAGAAAATGAACTTTATCCCCCAAAACACATTTCAACATCATTGCAGCCCTGCCTTAAAAGGACCAGCTAACATCGTTTCAGTGATTGCTCCATTAACACAGGTGTGGGTGTTGATGAGGACAGGGCTGGAGATCAACCTGTCATGATTAAAGCGCAACTATAAAATATTTTTACAATTTGGTTTTAGTTAGTTTAGGCCATTATAAGAATTTCTGCAATTTAGATTAATTACGTAAATTGAACCGTTTTTTAAATATATGAAGCAGAATGTCCCCTTAGCTGTGTGTTTGTCTCTCTGCTACTTGTGCAAAACTGTCCAGTCCTGCTGAAAATCCGTACATTGCCTGAGGAGCAGTTAGGTACGGGCTGTCAGCAAGTCACATGACAGCCCTGTATCTAATCCCACTGTGTGGGATACCACCTACAGGGGTGCTGTATCTAATCCCACCGTCCAGTGTGCGCGATACCATCTACTATAATGCTGTATCTAATCCCATCATCCAGTTTGTGCGATACCATCTGCTCTGATGCTGTATCTAATCCCATTGTCCAGTGTGTGTGATACCATCTGCTATGATGCTGTATCTGATCCCACCGTCCAGTGTGTGCGATACCATCTGCTATGATGCTGTATCTGATCCCACCGTCCAGTGTGTGCGATACCATCTGCTATGATGCTGTATCTAATCCCATTGTCCAGTGTGTGTGATACCATCTGCTATGATGCTGTATCTAATCCCACCGTCCAGTGTGTGCGATACCATCTGCTATGATGCTGTATCTGATCCCACCGTCCAGTGTGTGCGATACCATCTGCTATGATGCTGTATCTAATCCTACCGTCCAGTGTGTGCAATACCATCTGCTATGGCGCTGGTCAGCAGCCAGTGGATGGAGGTACCCAGCAAGATGAGAGAGATAGGGAGGCCACGCCCACTTTCAGACAGGAGGAGACCACGCCCACTATCTCTCAGCCAGGAGAAAAATTCATTTATTATTCTGAGCCAAACAACTGGGGATATCTCAGTTTAGGGCTCTTTTTAAAGGGTAACACGTGGGCTTTTTATTTGAGAAATTTCATTTTTTGGCTACTGAAATTATAGTTACGCTTTAAGTAAGAATGACACCACTGGACACTTTAAAAGGAGGCTGGTGCTTGGCATCATTGTTTCTCTTCTGTTAACCATGGTTATCTCTAAAGAAACATGTGCAGTCATCATTGCACTGCACAAAAATGGCCTAACAGGGAAGAGTATCGCAGCTAAAAAGATTGCACCTCAGTCAACAATCTATCGCATTATCGCAAGAACTTCAAGAAGAGAGGTTCCATTGTTGCCAAAAAGGCTCCAAAGAAAGACCAGCAAGCGCCAGGACCGTCTCTTAAGTGTTTCAGCTGCAGTATCGGGCTACCAGCAATGCAGAGCTTGCTCAGGAATGGCAGCAGGCAGGTGTGAGTGCATCTGCACTGTGCACTGTGAGGCGGAGACTCTAGGAGCAAGGCCTGGTCTCAAGGAGGGCAGCAAAGAAGCCACTTCTCTCCAGAAAAAACATCAGGTACAGACTGATATTCTGCAAAAGGTACAGGGAGTGGACTGCTGAGGACTGGGGTAACGTCATTTTCTCTGATGAATCCCCTTTCCGATTGTTTGGGGCATCTGGAAAACAGCTTATTCGGAGAAGACGAGGTGAGCGCTACTGTAATGCCAGAAGGTTCTGCTGCAGTATTAGAGCATAGAGGTTGGATGTTATCACCTCCGTCCAGCAGAGGGAGTCAGTTCCCAGCTAGGAGTAACAGAGGTAACTGGGGAAGGAAAAGCCAGAGACTCAGGAAGTGTCACCCACCCAGTTCCTGTAGAGAGAGAAGATTCCAGTGCTGGAGGTCAAGGGCAGTGACCTGTGGCAGAGCTAAAGAGATCTGTGACAAGGTGATCCACAGAAAGCAGGACAGCTCAGCCAGGTCCATAAGAGCTACAGCAGACAGAGCAGTGTGCAGCAGTGAAGGAAGAGAGCAACACAGCCCAGTGCTAGCAAGTGGAGTGCAGAGCACCTGGGACAAAGAGACACTGACACAGGAGTGTCCAGCCAGCCTCATCACTGCAGCAAGGAGGAAGGTACTGACACAGGAGTGTCCAGCCAGCCTCATCACTGCAGCAAGGAGAAAGGTACTGCTCAGGGGAGACAGAGCTGGTGCTGCAGGGGAGTCCATTGTTACCAGCAGAATCAGGAAGTGGGGCCCCCTGAGAGACTGTATATAGTTGTGCTACACCACATAGACTGAAGTGATATCCTCCCTGCTACTTACCTAGCTTCATAAAGAGACAGTGTTCCTGTTCAGTAAGAATCTACCTGTTATACAAGTTAAAGAATTGGTTGTACCGCTGAATTATCTACAGTAAAGTTATCCCAACATTACTCAGCTGTCAGAGTGAGTTTGTCGCCATCCACCTGCACCCCTTACACGTGGCGTAGTCGGCAGGATGGAAATGGATATGGCGACAGAAGGCGCAACATCATCTGTTAGCGGCATGCAGCCCATGATTCCAGTGGGGGCGCTACTGAGTCATCTGCCTAAGTTTAATGGATCCAGTGTGTTACTAGAGGACTGGAGAGAGAGGCTGGAGGGAGCCGCACGCCTGTGTAATATTGCCCCACATCTGAGAGCAGAGCTAGCCTTGAACACATTAGAAGGGGAAGCCAGAAAAACAGTATTGCTACAGCCAGCGAGGCTGAGACAGACGTTTGAACAGATCTCAAGCATCCTTGAAGATGTGTATGGGGATACAACATCTGAAGCTATGCTGAGGAAGAAATTCTTCACCAGATATCAGGGGGAAGATGAGTCATTGCCCCAGTATGCAAATGGCTTGCAAGAGCTTATGGCCACATTACAAAGAAAAGAAGGACGGGGAGCCACCTCCTTTACTAATGCGGAAGTAGTGTTGCGTGATCAGTTTCTTCTCGGCCTGAGGAGCCAGCCTTTAAGGAGAACCCTACGTGAGAGATTCAAGCTAGAGCCACACTCAACCTTACATGAGGTGCTTAAGGAAGCGATTACTCTGGAAAAGGAGGAACAAGGTACTATTGTCACAATAGCCCAGCAAGCAGAGGTGCTGCCAGTCAAAGAGAAAAGTATGGAGGCACGGGTCTCATCATTGGAAGAAGTGATTAGAGAACTCAAGGAGGCACTGACTATAACAGTGGAGAGGGCTGCACCTCAGACTCATTACCGAGGGGAGTCCTGTCCTGCATCCAGACAGTCCTACAGAGAGGCTCAACCTGCAAGAAGATGCTGGACATGTAATCAGGAGGGGCACCTAGCCAGAAACTGCCCCAACCGTGGCTTTGTCAGCAACAGGAGAGATTTAAACTAGTTCCACCTGCGATTGAGGGGCGAATCGCAGGAGGAAGTACAGATTTGTGCCCCCTTCTGGAAGCTATGGACTTAGTAGGAGAAAGTCCAGTCGTTAGAGCCAAGTTTAATGGAATAGAACTGTCCTGTCTACTAGACACGGGGTCACAATTGACGACAATGGCCAGGGAAGTCTTTGAGACTTACTTTCCCTCCTCCTTGCACCAGGGAAGTACAGAATGGGTAAATCTTAAAGCTGCCAATAGTCTGCCTATTCCAATAGTTGGAGTCATGCAAGTTGACATTGAGCTTTGGGGCCGATTTATGAAGAAGAAAGGAGTGGTGGTGGTACAGAGTGCAATGGACCCAGAAGTCCCTGTGATATTGGGAATGAATGTGTTAAAAGAATTAGATGGTCTGATGGCTCAAGAGCTGGGTCCCAAGTATTGGAAGAATGTCCCAAACCTGAAACCTCCACAAGTGGCCCTCCAGAGATCGCTGAAACAGTGCCGGATGCAGGCAACCCTGTCCTGCCTTGTAGGAAAAGTGGGATGTGTGAGAGTACCCTGTTCAACTTCTTTGGAAGTGCCAGCAGGCCATGAAGTAGTAGTACCCCTACCAGTGGGCACCAGCCACCAATTGCTAGGAGCTACAGTGATGGTAGAGCCTGTGCTACAGAAAGAAGGGGTAGCAGTGGGACGAACCTTGTGCACAGTCCAGAGTGGCCAAGTCCTGATGAGAATAATGAACATTAACAGCCACAGTGTGGTACTGGCACCTAGAGAACTGGTGGCAGATGTGTTTCCTATTGAGGAGGTTGAAGCCATACAGGAGCCTAGCTGGCACATCAAGTCAACTGATATGGCCACCACCACCCTGACATTGTGCCAAGTAAGAACTGAAGCTGTCAGGACTACAGGAGGGCAGCTCTTGAACGAAGTACATTTGGAAGGTGCAGAGATGACTCCCGAGGAGAGGGAGCAGTTAGTCAGGGTCCTGGGATCTCACCCAAATGCTTTTTCCCGGCACGAAGCAGACTTTGGGAAGACACAGACGCTTGAACATGAAATTCCAACTGGAGATGCTCGACCAGTACGGGAACGGTACCGACAAATACCCCCAGCACTGTATCAGGAGGTCAAGGCCCTGCTGAAACATATGCAGGAAAGTCACATCATTCAGCCTAGCAGGAGCCCCTGGGCCTCACCAATTGTGCTGGTAAAGAAAAAGGATGGGACCCTGCGATTCTGTGTTGACTACAGGCGCCTCAATGCATGTACAGTCCGGGATGCCTACCCATTACCTCGAATTGAGGAATCCTTGGCAGCGCTAGGCCGTGCCAAATTCTTCTCTACCCTTGACCTGGCAAGTGGGTACTGGCAAGTGCCAATGGCAGAAAAAGACAGAGAGAAGACTGCCTTTGTTACACCTATGGGACTGTATGAGTTCCTCCGCATGCCTTTTGGACTGAACAATGCACCAGCTACATTCCAGAGGCTAATGGAACTGTGCTTGGGTGATCTGAATTTTGAATGCCTGCTGATCTACCTAGATGACATAATCATCTTTTCATCAAGTTTTGCGGAACATTTGGAGCGGTTAGACGTGGTCCTCGGCCGCCTAGAGGAGCATGGGCTGAAGTTAAAACCCACTAAGTGCCACTTGTTCCAGAAGAGCATTGAGTATCTAGGTCATGTGGTAACAAGGCAAGGAGTCCAGCCCATAGACTCAAAGATTCAGGCCGTTAAACAGTGGCCCACACCCAGCAACAGCAGTGAGCTTCGGGCCTTCCTGGGGCTGGTTGGATATTACCGGCGATTCATCAAGGAGTTTGCCCAGGTAGCAGCGCCTCTGTATGCGCTCCTCCAGGGGTGCTTGCCTGGAGATACAAAAGGAAAGCCATTCGTCTGGGCTGAGGAGGCCGAACTGGCCTTTAGGGAGCTGAAGAAATTGTTGACCAGTGCCCCTATCCTGGCCTATGCTGATTTCACAAAGCCATTTGTGCTGCAAACTGATGGAAGCCTGAGGGGACTTGGAGCTGTACTGACCCAAGAGCAAGATGGTCAAGAACGAGTAATAGCATATGCCAGCAGAACTCTGCGGGAGAGTGAGAAGAACCCCGACAACTACAGCTCCTTCAAACTTGAGCTCCTGGCAGTGGTGTGGGCGGTGACAGAAAAGTTTGCGGACATCTTGACAGGAGTCGAGTTTGTGTTGATGACTGACAATAACCCACTGGTTCACCTGAATAATGCCAAGCTGGGTGCCTTGGAGCAGCGGTGGGCAGCTCGACTTAGTAAATTTAACTTCAAGACACAATACAGGCCGGGGCGGAGTAATGCTAATGCAGATGCCTTGTCTCGTAACCCGTTGGAGAATCCCAGTGGCCCCACAGACGAAGAGCAGGAAGAGGTCGAGACCCCCAATTTCATGAAAGTGCCTAAACCACTGAAGAGTGCTCCGGTTCAGGGGGTGGAGCAGGCTGTCGAGATCACTGCGGGAAGGTCCATGGAGGAGTGGCAGGACTGCCAACAGCAAGACCCACAAATTGCCAGAGTAAGAGAATGGCTCCTTACTGATCACCAGCCAGCGTACAGGGAGTGTGAGACCTTGACATCATTTGGAAAGAAGTTGTGGCTGCAGAGGGGCCGTCTGACCTTCCGCGAGGGAGTCCTATGCAGAAGAGTACAACTCCCCACAGAGATTGGTCCCACCTGGCAAGTAGTAATACCAGATAGTGAGGTAAGGAACGTAGCTGAGTGGATGCATGAAAGGAAAGGGCATTTTGGACCTGCCAAGACTTGGGCATGGCTACAGAGATTCTTCTATCATCCTAACTCACAAAAGGTGGCCCAGGACATTTGCAGAAGCTGCCGAAACTGCAACCTAGCAAGAGCTGGGGATCAGCAGGCCCCAATTGGTGTTATACAGACAAGCTACCCACTACAACTTGTGATGATGGACTTTCTTACAGTAGGAGAGTCCCCGAGAGGATACAAGTATTTGCTGGTCATGGTGGACCATTTTACGAAGTTTGCTGTAGCGGTCCCCACCCGGGACCAAACTGCTGAATCAGCAGCACAGTGCCTGTGGAAAAATTTCATTCTGCCTTATGGCTGTCCTACACAACTGCACTCTGACCAAGGGGCTTGCTTTGAAGGAAGAGTGATAGAGGAGCTCTGTCGGTTGTACCAGATTCGGAAGACACGCACAACACCTTACCATCCACAGGGAAATGGCGCATGTGAGCGCCTGAACAGAACCCTTCTACAGCTCTTGAGGACACTAGAGGAACAGAAAAAGGAGAGATGGCCAGACTACATTGCAGAGTTAGTGTGGGTGTACAACAACACTTTACACTCAGCCACCGGTTATTCACCCTTCTTGTTGATGTTTGGGAGAAATGGGAGATGCCCTCTGACCATGATGATGCCTGACAGTGGAGAAGGTGAAGGGTGGACCCCTGAGACTTGGATGGGAGACCATCGGAAGAAGGTACAAGAAATGTACGACCTGGTCGCCCAGCGCCTTGGCCCCCGCACATTACCAGCAAACAAGAAATTGAAGGAGTTGCCGTTACAGGTGGGAGATCGGGTAATGGTACGCAATCGCACAGCCAGAAGGGCTGGAAAGCTGCAGTGGCGGTGGGAAGTCACGCCATATGAGGTGATCCGGCAACCCAACCCAACCATACCAGTGTATGAGGTAAGACCGGAGGGTGCAACTGGACCGATGCGCATAGTGCATCGAAATATGCTTAGACCATGCACTTTTCTGAGAAGAGTTCCTGAACCCCAGCCAGAGAGTATCAACATGCCCACGGTACCCTCTGGGGAAGAGGAATGGTGGGTACCACCCCAACCAGATCCAACCCCCTTGGAAAGAAGGGAAGATATGCAGCAAGAGGAGAACAACGCTCCCTCTGTGGAGCCTTCAGTTGAGCTAAGACATTCTGGACGTGCTAACTTTGGAAGGATGCCTGCACGTTATGAGGACTATGTCTTGGGTATGCAGGTTGCCGGGACGGCTACCCTCAAACGAGGGGGGGAAGGTGTAATGCCAGAAGGTTCTGCTGCAGTATTAGAGCATAGAGGTTGGATGTTATCACCTCCGTCCAGCAGAGGGAGTCAGTTCCCAGCTAGGAGTAACAGAGGTAACTGGGGAAGGAAAAGCCAGAGACTCAGGAAGTGTCACCCACCCAGTTCCTGTAGAGAGAGAAGATTCCAGTGCTGGAGGTCAAGGGCAGTGACCTGTGGCAGAGCTAAAGAGATCTGTGACAAGGTGATCCACAGAAAGCAGGACAGCTCAGCCAGGTCCATAAGAGCTACAGCAGACAGAGCAGTGTACAGCAGTGAAGGAAGAGAGCAACACAGCC
Source organism: Dendropsophus ebraccatus (assembly GCF_027789765.1). Taxonomy (NCBI): domain Eukaryota; kingdom Metazoa; phylum Chordata; class Amphibia; order Anura; family Hylidae; genus Dendropsophus; species Dendropsophus ebraccatus. Next base: position 22,025,646 of record NC_091461.1, on the reverse strand, counting down.
CAGTGCTAGCAAGTGGAGTGCAGAGCACCTGGGACAAAGAGACACTGACACAGGAGTGTCCAGCCAGCCTCATCACTGCAGCAAGGAGGAAGGTACTGACACAGGAGTGTCCAGCCAGCCTCATCACTGCAGCAAGGAGAAAGGTACTGCTCAGGGGAGACAGAGCTGGTGCTGCAGGGGAGTCCATTGTTACCAGCAGAATCAGGAAGTGGGGCCCCCTGAGAGACTGTATATAGTTGTGCTACACCACATAGACTGAAGTGATATCCTCCCTGCTACTTACCTAGCTTCATAAAGAGACAGTGTTCCTGTTCAGTAAGAATCTACCTGTTATACAAGTTAAAGAATTGGTTGTACTGCTGAATTATCTACAGTAAAGTTATCCCAACATTACTCAGCTGTCAGAGTGAGTTTGTCGCCATCCACCTGCACCCCTTACACTACCACCAGTCTTGTCTCATGCCAACTGTAAAGCATCCTGAAACCATTCATGTGTGGGGTTGCTTCTCAGCCAAGGGAATAGGCTCTCTCATAGTCTTGCCTAAAAACACGGCCATAAATAAAGAATGGTACCAGAATGTCCTCCAAGAGCAACTTCTCCCAACCGTCCAAGAGCAGTTTGGCGATCAACAATGCCTTTTTCAGCATGATGGAGCACCTTGCCATAAAGCAAAGGTGATAACTAAATGACTCAGGGAACAAAACATAGAGATTTTGGGTCCATGGACTGGAAACTCCCCAGATCTTAATAGAGATCTTGTGAATCATTGAGAACTTGTGAATCATCAAGAGACGGGTGGACAAACAAAAACTAACAAATTCTGACAAAATGCAAGCACTGATTGTGCAAGAATGGACTGCTATCAGTCAGGATTTGGTCCAGAAGTTGATTGAGAGCAGCCAGGGAGAAGAAGGGTCAACACTGCAAATATTGACTTGCTGCAGTAACTCATTCTAACTGTCAGTATAAGCTTTTGTTGCTCATAATATGATTGCAATTATATTTCTGTGTGTGATAAAAACATCTGACAAACACACATAAAAACCAGATGGAAGCAGATCATGTGAAAATATAATATTTGTGTCATTCTCAAAACTTTTGGCCATGACTGTAAGTTGACTTACAACTACTACTGGTTCTAATCTATAGATTGTGTCCGGTATTACAACTGAGTCCCATTCACTTGAGTACTATGGCACCAGTGCTTGTATGGGGGCTCTGTTTTTGGAGGTATAAAAGGCAATTTTCTTAGATTATTTTTAATCAATTGTCTATACCTAGGATAGGCCATCAATGCATGATTAGTGGCGTGCCCTCCGACCCTTGCCTATCATCTGTTGTTTCTGCAATACACTGATCGGTCAGATCTTTGCTAGAGCTGCAGCACAGAAGCAGACAGCTCCGTACATTGTGTAGTGCATTACCTATAGCCAGGAAGCAGGGAGATGTAAGCCATAGCCAGAAATATTCTATAATTATTGGTTTGCATCTGTATTTTTCAGATTTTGCATCCTCGCCATCCTGCTGACAATCTCACCTCCCTTCCTTTATCAGCTCCGAGCGGCTTCTCAATGGAATGTTAATGGAAATGTTTACTAGACTTACCATTTTCTCATCAAAAACTCTTATGAATTCTTCAGTCTGACTGCAGTGTACTAAGAACTGTCTTCACGAGTAACTAAAAGGTATCCCCAGGTTCTCCATGTTTGCGTGGGTTTCCTCCGGGTACTCCGGTTTCCTCCCACACCCAAAACATACAGATAGGTGAATTTAGATTGTGAGCCCTAATGGGAACAGGGAGCAACTATGTAAAGTGCTGCGGAATCTGTGTGCGCTATACAAATAAAAGCTATAAAAGCTATACAGGTTACAGCTGCTTTATAGAAGAATTGCTTAGATAGTACTTCCCCAATGCTATGTGCTCCTTAGAATGGATGTGATTGTAACATGGCCTTCGAAGGGATATAGGACACACAGTGGAACAAGTCTTCACTGCTCATGAGTACAGCTGCTGTGCGTCGACTTTCAGTAGCAGAAAATTCTAGAATTACTTGCATTGTATGGTCAGCTCTCCTGTCACGCAGCACTAAAACCTCTGTAATCAAACAGTAACATTATGCTGGCTATATTGGAGAATAACAGTAAGCATTGTCTCCTGGTAAGCTACAGAGCTGATAATATAATTAGCAAATGTTAATAACATAATTAGCCTAAGATAATTTCCCTCAGTCGATATACAAACTGCATGATGAACAGTTGTCTTTCCTTGTGTGAGCGGCAGAGGACCGGGACTTCATGTGTTTGAGCTATTTCTTTGAAAAGAGAAAACACCAAATATCAGCATGGATTGAGCATGGAGCACAGTTTGGCCGTATGTATAACATTGATTTAAATATAAAAAACATAGAAAAAGAAATAAATATATGTAAGTATATATATAAGTATATTGCAAAACTGCTTGCAATAACAACCCCTACTGATTTTAATTTTTTTTTATACCTTTATAGCAGTAGAGCTGAGTAATTCTGATACATAGATCCAAATGGGCAGAGTTTAATGATACAATTCTAGTCACCCACATTCACCACTAGAGGGAGCACACTGTCTACCGTTTATGCTTTCAACTGTATAATAAATAAGTGTGCGGTAAGCTCCTTGGCTCCCCTAGTGGTGGCTAAAAGCAGGAAGTGCATATAGATATATATAATCAATGTCAATTTATTAAATAATCATTAGATGATCATTGGAGAACCCCGTTACGTATTTCCCCATCTTGGCTCTTTTGTATTTATAGGTTCATGTAATAAGGAAAGGACGAGGCTCTAGAGCTTGAAAACACTAAAAGAAATAAAGGTGCACTGGGAGGCTACATTACACCTGCTTTCACAATGCATCAGTTTAACACTAAGGAAGGAATCATTTAACGTGGCAGCAAAGGAGCATGCATTATCACCCTACCAATTCTATAACACATTGCTGTGTGCATTAACCCATTGTAGGTCATGGCGTAGACTGTATACTGAATCCCGGGCAGTGCAGGCTGCCTACACGGGTCAACTCACTCATTGGGAGTCACCCGTTTGGAAGCTTCCTAACCTATTCCCCCGCACAAGCTCTGCACCTCCTGCTTCATCAGCACCAACACCTTTGGGTCTGGTTTGAGAGCTGAGTGTACTTCTGCACCCTTGCCCCTGGAGGTCGCCTGAGCATTGGGCTCTGACTACTCAACTTTCCCTTGTCCCACAGTCTTCTTTACACTGCAGACTACTTTGTGACGACTTGGAAGTCTCCTGGGTAATGTGACCTGACTAAATACTCACCTCTCCCTAGTCCCACAGTCCTTTTTTTTTACACCGCTGTTGTAGAAATAAAGACAATTCTGTTTATTCGATTGTTAAAGATGTCCCCCATATCCTGGACAACGCCTAAAGTTGAGAGTCTGTGTATAACTATATAATCCATGAGCTATGTAATACAACCCACTATGCAAATAAGGAACCTGCCCATGGCAAATAATAGCCTGGCATCTATATAACTCCCCTCTTTGTTCTGACTTCCTGCTGCTATAAAAACCTTCTGTAACACTTATAATAAACGAGTTCTACCTTGACATGGCGTGATAGTGGTTCTTCATATGCATATATATATATATATATATATATATATATATATATATATATATGCATACCTAATTTGGAGCAGATAGACAACAGTCTGGTACGGATTGAGTACCATCCTCAACACTGCAGGCTACTTTATGACGTCTTGGAAGTTTCCCGGGTACTGTTACCTGACTAAATACTCACCTCTCCCTAGTCCCAAAGTCTTTTTTTACACTGCAGGCTAATTTATGACCTCTTGGAAGTCTCCTGTGACCTGACTACTCACCTCTCCCTAGTCCTACAGTCATCTCTACATTGCAGACCATTTTATGACCTCTTGGAGGTCTCCTGAGTACTGTGACCTGACTAAATACTCACCTCTCCCTAGTCCCAAAGTCTTTTTTTTTTTACATTGCAGGCTACTTTATGACCTCTTGGAAGTCTCCTGAGTACTGTGAACTAATCAAATACTCACCTCTCCCTAGTCCCAAAAGCCCTAATTCACTGAAGGCTACATTATAACCCTACAGGAACAAATTCACTGATATTTTTCCCAATTTATACATTTAATGAGCTTTTATTGATATGCCTAAATATTTTACCTAGCTCTACACTGTGTAATGTGTTATTAGCGGAGGTACTGCCCAGAGACATCTGCCTGGACTACAGGGCATAGCTCTTTGTTTTGGTCCGGGGAGGAGGGGAGTACACAGCGATTTGAATAGGAGCGACAGAATTCTGGTTGAGCGGTGTAAAATGAACACGTTATAGATCATCATAAATGTATGTTACGTTGGGGATCCGGCTTTCACATTTTGTCTTCATCGCTCCTGAATCTCATTTAATTGCTATTCCCATAACATGCGAGGTTAATGAACGTGGCATCGAATAATTACCTCACATCCCAGCGCTCCCCCTCTTTAAAGGGAGCTGAACATATGTTTATTAAGAAATGTAATTGTTGCTGCCGTACAAAACGCTGGATCCAAAGTCTCTTGTACAAACCGATGCTTTACCGTTTCCGTCTTCCAGGTGGCTCCATATTTCTTGTGTATAATTAGCATTTTATAAGAGGGTTTTTTGTTACAAAGGTCCATTAACATTAACAGCTTGCAAAGTTATAACTATCAGATCATTCGGGATCCAATGACTTGCCCCCTGCCCCCATGATCCTGAGAACGGGGTAACCAATACTCATTTATTCTCTAAGGGCGGTGCCGAAGAAAGCCGGGTATAGCATTCGGCTGTCAACCCCCCCCATCCCCATCCCGCTGCCTGTGCGTGTAATAGCATCATCAGTGAGCGGGGAACAAGGAGCATGCGAGTGCTGATCTGACAGGTCGGCGCTCGCTTGCTCCTCACCATTGGCCCGTGTAATAGGGGCTTTACTCACATCGAAGAACTGCTAATGCTGCGCCAACTTTTCCCCCATGTTTGACAAAAATCCCTCTTGTCTATAACTGACCCTGTTTTTGGAACACACATAGCTTGCTATGAGCTTTGACATCCTCTATGAATATCTATTTGGCAGCTTTACTAGGCTGGAATCGCAAATTGCATTTTTTTGGAAAAATGCCAATGCAGTTTTTGTGCCAAAACCAGAAGTGGATCCAACAGAAAAGAGAAGTACAAGTACTCCATTTATATTTTCAATCCCATTTGAATCCACTTCTGGTTTTGGCACAAAAACTCCAGCTGCAGTTCCCCCCCCCCCCAAAAAAAAAAGAAAAACTGCAATGTGTGATTCTAGCCTTAGTAGCTCCACCCAGTTCTCCTACATTCACAGCAATCCTCATTGCAATAATTAACTAATGGCATATTTCCAAAATGTGCCCTAATACCTTTTTTTTGGCTATGGCTCCTTTCGTCTGCATAAAAAAAACACACCAAAAGCAGAATACACTGAAATAAACAATACGCTAAGGTTCCATCTACTTAGGCAGAAAAACACCTTGGCGTCCGTGTGAACGCAGCGTTTATTATTGGCTTTCATGGGTCAGGAAACCACTTTGGAGAACTGGTATTTTGTGGCCATGAGCTCACCACTTTATATCTATATACGGGAGGTGAGCTAAGGTGTATTTAGGCAAACAATGTCTCTAAAATACACGTTACACAATGTTCAGTGTAACAGAAAAAGCAAAGAGGCAAAAAAATAAAAAAAATAAAATTCCAACCTCACGAAACCAAAAAAGAAACAAGAAAAGTTCACAGCTGATGCCAAACACATTGGCGGAACATTTATTTTCAACTTTTTTGACACGGTGCCAGGGCAAGAGCAAAGACGAGTATTTATTTTTTTTTATGGATTGTATTTCTTGCCAGGTTCATGTCGTGGAGCGATAGGCGGTAGTTTAGGAAGTGGAGGTGCACTTTGCACTTCGGAGGGGGGTGAGATCTGCCTCTAGTTCTGACAATAGACGGCTCCTTAGAGATGGCACATATTCAGCCCGACGTGTCAATGTAAAATAAGGGAACGCATCCTCGCTAGATTTCCCACACTTTGAGGAGTGAAGCAGAGTGAACTTAGGCCTCATTGGCCGATTGATTTTCTTCTGCCGGAGTAGACGCTTTTTTCTCCCGGACTGATTACGCCCACTTGCTGTTGTGGCATGTTTCACAGTCAAAGATCAGTCCGTCTTCAGATGTAATGTGGCGTCAGCAGGAACATCGCCGTATGTTCAATAGGGGGATAGAGATGTGCAGTATTTCACCGCATGGGTCACTGATTTATGACAGATTTTATATCATTTTGTAGCTATGTGATTTAAGGTGGGGGGAGGTGGGCTATTATCAAGAGTCGGCATGTTCAAAAGGCAACTCCATTTACTAGAACATGCTTCCTGCTCATCATATTTTTTAATGTCACCCCCCCCCCCTCCCTTTTTGTAATTACAAATTTCCCCATTGATAGAGATAGAATCAGCACAAAGATGATGTATATGAAGAAGAGCGGGGTAGGCAGATAGGACTGACTTTCCATGACTCTTTCAGTACATGTATGTAATAAAATGGTAGACACCCAGGCGGGAAGGTAAGTGGTTGCTGGGCAGGCTGAATAAAGGTACCCTGCGGATACAAGGGGTTAAATAGACAACTTTTTGCATGCTGTTACTATAACCTAAGGAACATGTCAAACAGGCAGATGTTGAAATAACATTGAAGTCTACCTTGGTCCATTAGCCTTACCCTCTCTTCCCTTCCCTATCCTGAAACACGCAACTTTCCTCCCAGGCTGGATAACCAGGTCTTTTTGGCATGGGATACCGCAAATAAGGGTCCTTGCCTGCCCTTACTGATGCCACCTGGCCTGGTTCCTTAGGCTTCTTACCATCCACTTCCATCTTAAAACGGGCAACTCACCACCTTTGAAACCCTCTGTAAGGGCACTGGGCCTCTACAACACTCCCTTTCCCTGATATACCCCTTGTTGGGCTCCATTCCCCTTCCCCCTTTATACCTGACCCAGTGAGAACGGAATCTGAAAATTTCATTTTTGGATTCTCTGATAATTCGCATTCCTTTTATACCAGCCTTTTCCCTCTTGCATCTATCTGACATTCTGGCGCTCAGCCATCAGTCACATGGTGAATGCAGAAAAGGCATGTATACGGCACTGTGGAGGCATTTGGAACCCCCCATCTATATCTTGTTGGTGAAGGAAGGTGGAAGACATCTACTGTATGGAAAATCTGATTGCTCAAATGTATGACTGCAGCAATCATTCCGTTCGCACCTGGTTTTATTGGGTCCAATATGTTGAAACTGATGAGTATATAGGGCCTTTTACATGGGTCAGTTATTGGCCCATGTAAAAGTGACACCGATCAGCTAAGGACAGGGGAAATGTCTGATCCTCGGCTGATTGAGACTTTAGAGCAGGCTTTTAAATTTTTTGTTGCTGGCCAACAGGTTAAACAGGGTTATGTGCGGCCGGCAACAATAAAAGTAAACTAACAGCCAAGATATCTATATATTGGGGTCTGGGATATGTATATATCTGCGCTGTCAGTTTAAAGATCACAAGCAGAAGTGTATACTTACCAGCCATGCTGCTTGTGATCCGGCACGTCTCCTCTAGTCTGGCCACCAGCTTAATCTTCAGGCCACGCCTCCTTCAGAACGATTTACAGCGGGAGGAGGCGGGGCCTGAAGAAACAGACTGGAGCAGACATGCCGGATCACAAACACTGTGGCTGGTAAGTATACACTGCTGCTTGTGATCTTTAAACTGACAGCACAGATATATACATACAGTATCCCAGACCTCAATATATACAAATCTGAGATGTCAGTTTTCTGGGCTGAACAAATGATACAAGGATCATTCGTGCAGCCTGGGCCCCCGATTTGTCATTCCGTGTAAAGGCACTGCAAACAAGCACCAGTCTCGCTGATCTTACCCCCCGGTGGCTGACAAATGACTTCACTGTCCCACTTTCAGCTGTGGCAGTCCTCTTCCATTCCAGTGGTCCAGACACTCGTATAGATTTACATTGAAACATTATATTATAATAAAGTCTTCCAGTAGCTCATGTACATGGCCTTCTAAGGGTTCTACTGTCATGGGTTCACAATGTACAGTCATACACCCCCCAGTCATGGAATCCATAAGTAATAAGCTGTGATACATTCATTTTTACTGGAGTAATCTGCCCAGAAGCCTTGAATCTAGAAAGAATATGGAGCCGTATGGTGGCACCATATGGCGGCACACAGAGTATCTACAGCTAAATATTATGGAACCGTAGGGACGCGGTGTGCTGCCTTCCGGCTTAGTGCATGAGGCAGAACTGGCCATTTCCATAATCACGAAGGTCACAAGAAATCTCTTTCTCTATGGCCGGTTTCACATGAGGGTAAATACATGCGCTTTCTTACACCTGTATTACAGCTGTAAATCCCGACCCATCTGTGTTTCTAATGATTCCTACTAACAGCATCATAGATACTACATTAGGAATATATTAGCAGTATCTTTAACCCAGTTAATAGCCTTTTTTCAGCATCTATTTGCCAAATGTTGATTATCCTTTAATTGCACGAACACTTGCGTGCTTTAATATTGAACAGATGGGGATTTAAAGGGGGAGTAAAAGGGATTTTCCAGGATTTTTTTCATTGGTCGTCTATCTTTAGAAAAGGCTATCAATATGTGATCAACATTTGACACCCCTACAGAGCTGGAAGCTGACAGATCCATATGTGACTGTCCTGAGTCACTAAAGCTCATCTCTCACTGGAATAAAAAAGTTGCAGTAACTCAGCATGGCCACTATACAATGTATGGAGCTGTTTGCTCTTGCCACAGCTCTAGAAAACAGTGTCAGTAGTCAGCACCCCACTAATATGATATTGGTGCCCATCTTTAGAATAGGCCATCAGTAAAAAAAAAATATCTAGAAAAACCATATTACTAAACTCCTTAGAGAAACTTTCAAAACTTAATAAGATGGAAAAGCTGTAAATTTGTGAATAACTTAAACTGACTCTGTTTCCACAATCTGACTCCCCAAATCACTTGTACCTTCGGATAGCTGCTTTTACTCCAAGATCTGTCCTGGGGTCCGTTCGGCAGGTGATGCAGTTATTGTCCTAAAACTTTTAAACTTTCAGCCCCGTGCCCAATTGCCGGGGCTTAGATTGTGTATGCATTAGGCTTGCACCACCCCTCCGTCCCTCCTCCCCACCCTCTTCATCATTAGGAATGCCACTGGAACATTTTCTCCTGTCTGAACATTGCACAGGTGCCTTAACGATCCAGCCCATGTGCCGTGCTGACACAGCTGATGAATTGGAGACAATCTGCCTGGAGGATTCCCAATGATGAAGAGGGTGGGGAGGAGGGACAGAGAGGGTGTGCCATCCTAACGCATACACATTCTAAGCCCCGGCCGTAGGGCAAGGGGCTACAAGTTTAAAAGTTGTTTTTTAGTACAATAACTGCATCACCTGCCGAACGGACCCCAGGACAGATCTTGGATTAAAAGCAGCTATCCGAAGGTACAAGTGGTTGGGGGGGTCAGATTGTGGGTACGGAGTCGCTTTAAGGGGGGTTTTTCACAGCTGAAATACTAATGGCTTATCAGCAGGATAGGCCAGACACGTCGAATCAGTGAAGATCTTGGCAACCCTGATTTAAAGGGGTATTCCAACTTAAAGCAAATGTACCACCAGTACATTGCTTTTTTGTTTTTTACATGAGTAGACCAGGACCGGGTCGGGGATGCCAGTGCCGGGCATGAAGCACTGGAGGTAGGCCGGCTGGCCCCCAGTGTGACAATCCGCCCTCCCCTCTGTGACGTGACTCCATTGATCCTAATGGAGCCTTGTCACAGAGAGGAGGGCAGATTGTCACACTGCCTCCAGCCCGCCTCCTGTACTTCATGCCCAGTCGGTGGTCGGTAATAAAAAAAAGGTACTGTGGCAAAGGCATCCAAGGGCCAGAGCCTGTCTATTTATGAAAAAAAAATGGTATATTTGCTTTAAAACACTTAGAGGGAGGTTTATCAAACCGGTGTAAAGTAGAATTGGCTCAGTTGCCCCTAGCAACCAATCAGATTCCACCTCTCATTCCTCACAGACTCTTTGAAAAATGAAAGGTGGAATCTGTTTGGTTGCCAGGGGCAACTAAGACAATTCTACTTTACACCATTTTGATAAATCTCCCCCAAAGTGCTCAGCACGCATGCACGCCTTATGGTCACCTCCTATTCTGTGAATTAAGGGTCCATGGCAATATAGTGAGTGTAACATCCCCTTCATTCAGAAGCTACTCCATACTTGTGGCTGAGCACTTGAATGCGATAGAGTTGCACTGAGCTGCAGTACCAGGCACAACCACTACAAAAAGTGTGGCGCTATGCCTGGTAAAACTTGACAATAACATATTACTCAGTGGTCCCTTCAATTAACTCATGACTCCCACCAATTCAAGACTAGGCTAAAAATCTTCTAGACCTGGAAACATTGCTTTTACTGACTTTTATTCAATTGTATGTAGTTTTTTATTTATATATTTTTTTTAAACATTTTTATGTTTTTATATCCGATCTCATGCAGGCCGGCACTTCATCTTCATCTCTGGACTTGTTGTGTTTTTGTGAGATTTAAAAGGTTCATCCATTTACGCTTTGCTAGACACTGATAAGTCAAGGTAATTGACGGCATTGTCTATATCATTTGTATCAATGACAAAATATCCCTGGAGGCATTTATGCGATGTTCTTCTCTTTTCTTCAGCCTGTCCAAAACCGCAGCGTGGCGGATGGTAATTCTCAGTGTAGCCGAAGCTCCAGGTGTCTGCCTGTCCTAGCACTGTCAATAAAATCCATGAATAACGCCATTGACTTATTTTTTGCCTGCCGAAAAAACCATTAGATGTAAATGGGGTTTATTATGGTTCGTATCCAGCCGCTTTGTTATTAGCGAGGCCTCATGTGTCTGATTTCTCGCAATATTCCGTACTATTCAGAGGGCAGACATGATAATGGCATCCATTGCCTAAAATAGAACTGAAGGCTTCTCCGTTGCAGCCCCATGACTTCCACTTATCATTTATCACTCCATTTATTTATGACATCTAGGTTGGATTTGTTGTTGAATACACACAGATGAATTCTGATGGATCAGTTTTACATCAGGATTTTGATATTTTTAATGCCAAGAATAGTGCAGAGGATTTTTAGTATTCTTTCCAGTCTGACACAGTCTGATCTGGACAGTTCCTGACATGGACAGAGGTGGCAGCAGAGAGCACTGGAGAGAATACACCACTTCCTGCAGGACATACAGCAGCTGATAAGTACTGGAAGACTTCAGATATATATATATATATATATATATATATATATATATATATATATATATATATATATTTTTTTTAGAGAAGTAAATTACAAATCATTATAACTTTCTGACACCATCTGATCTATAAAAAAGAAAAATATTAAAAAAGAAAAAATAAACTTTTAATCTGTGCTGAATCCTGGCAACAAGTATTTAATTTTCCTACAGCATCACCACAGGTGAAATTATTCCACAATGCTGATTCAAAACTGATGGGTTGTCTGTGATATAAAGATGCCTATACACCTACTTCAATAGCTGTCAAACAAACACCTTCACATCACACACATAAGTAAGGGTACTATTACACGGAACGATAATCGGCCGTAATTCGGTCGATTATCGCTCCGTGTAATAAAGACAACGATCAGCTGATGATCGCTGTCATCGGCTGATCGTTGATATAGGTTAGAACCTATAATTGTCGTGGAGAAACGGACCGCAGGAGCAGCCCCGGAGTGTGGATAGGTAAATATATAGTTAAAGCAAGGGCTGCAAGGACATCGGTAACAATGTCCTTGCAGTCCTTGTTAAACGATTATCGGGCCGTGTAATAGGCACAGTAAACGAGTGCCGATCTAGCAGATCGACGCTCGTTTACAGGTATTATCGGGCCCCCATCGGCCCATGTAATACCACCCTAAATCGCAGCCAGACTGGTCTGGCGGTGGCTTTTCCCTCAGAGATTGGGGTTGGGCAGTGAAAATCCATCACCATATTCTCCAGTATCTTCTGCCAGTGGAGACTCTGGAGGAAGGTGATCCCCCTTTCTTTTGATTGCTAGATTGCTAGACCCCCTATTGATTAGTTATTGAAATTGAAAAAATATCCACAGGAAACATGGGATTATACCAGGGGCGTAGCGAGGATTCACGGGGCCCCATAGCAAAAATTTATAAGGGGCCCCCTACGCACAACACAAAGCACTGCGTGTATATATATATATATATATATATATATATATACCAGAGAAAAAAGTCCAGCACCAGATCAGCATATACCATTAAAATTCCATACTTTATTAGAAAATCTTCACATAGGACAAATGTCCTATGTGAAGATTTTCTAATAAAGTATGGAATTTTAATGGTATATGCTGATCTGGTGCTGGACTTTTTTCTCTGGTATGCTGTGACCCTGGCTCCGGGTCTTACCGTGCACCAACGGCTATACCACAGCAGGTGAGCTGACCAACAAACAGACTTTTGCATATATATATATATATATATATATATATATATGCTTTGCTGCTCGTGCACTGATAACTCCTGACCTCTGCAAGGAGCTCTGCACATCTTCCTTTCCTACTTGATTGCCAGCTGGAGAACAGAGGTCAGGGGTTATCAGAGGAGATCTCTGTCTTCTCTTTGTTAACCCTTTTTTTGTGTTGCAGCATGTAAGTAAACATTGGGTCACTTACAAACTGCAGTACGTAAGGGGTTAAGCAGAAGGACACACGCCCTTACCTTCTCCCCCGGGCCCCCTCCTGCAAGGGCCCCATAGCAACCGCCTACCCTGCCTCTATGGTAGCTACACCACTGGATTATACAAGACACATAGGGGGAGATTTATCAAACATGGTGTAAAATGAAACTAGCTCAGTTGCCCCTAGCAACCAATCAGATTTCACCTTCCATTCCTCACAGACTCTTTGGAAAATGAAAGGTGGAATCTGATTGGTTGCTAGGGGCAACTGAGCCAGTTTCACTTTACACCATGTTTGATAAATCTCCCCCATTGAGTCTGAGCCTTCTAAAGCAAAAATTGTATGATTTGATGAGAAAAAAAACACATTGTGAGGATGTTACGGCTATGTACAGTTTACTGAACGTTGAAAGTCCAGGTTCCCACAGACCTGCCTGGAGAAGGTGGATGCCGCCTGGAAAACATACATATAACCTATGGCCATAGGCTGTATACATGTTTTCCAGGCAGCCCTTGGGCTGCATCCACCTTCTCCAGTCAGCGTGACTCAAACACAGATCATTCGAGATTGTGCTAACCTGAACTTCTGGCAAGTTCGCTCATTTCTACTGCCATGTATATTTGGAGACTACTGAGTATATAGAGGTGTGAATATCATCCATTAAGTCACAAAGTAGCCTAGAACAACATGAAGGAATCTGATGGATGTTGTCTGTGTTTTTATAACCTCAACCTCAAAGGTCACAGGGAAGTCATGGAATCCACATGTAGAAAAGGAAAAACAAGAACCTTAAAGAAGCATTTGTCCAGCTGGTCCTCCAAGGATAAACAAGAAGTCACCATGGGAGCCACCTTCCCTGATGCTTCTCTAGGACATTAGATGGAAAGGTCTCAAGAAAACATTCTGAAGACTTGAGAACAGATGAAGAACATGGAAGGGCTATGGAGTCTGCAAGGCGCCAGAAAGACGAAAGAGTCCCAGAAGGTCCGGTGAGAAGTAAAAGACCTATCCAGGAGGAATCTTGCTAGGGGTTTGATAAAGTGTAAGTAAAATTGAATTTATATATGTATTTATTTGCATATAGTACGATTTTTGTAGAAATTACAGGTCAGAGGTGTCAGAGCTTCGGCCACGGTCTTGTAGTCTCATCTCAAGCTTTTTTATGCCTATAATGCTGGAGAATAGTCAAATATTATAACTCTGTGAGGCCCCAGAAGAAGCCGCAGGAAGGTGAAACATGGGTTGGGCTGAGGTCAGCATGCCATGTATTTTTATGTGATGTACAAAGTGTCTATGTTTAATCCATTGTGAATATATGGGATAAAATATTCCCTTTTATCAAACCTTAGAAGCTTTGTGAAATATTTTCTACTTCTTTCATTCCAGGAATTCAGGGTAACATCTCGGACTTTTGCTTCTTTTAAAGATCAGGGGTTACTGCATAGAACATCTGAGAAAGAAATGAAAGTGCATGGACTATCAAACTGCTAGAGTATTTTACCCTGTTTGTACCTATAGGGGGGTTGCTGGCGATCCTACTGTATATTATCTTATTGATATCTGACTATATGGTCTGTCTCTTTTCTTGCGAGTTCAATTGGATTTTGGAGTTTTGCTGTTTTCTAGTCACTTTGTGCTAGAGTTTATTTTTTGGGGGGAATGGTCCTTTGGAGGTAGTATGAGACTTAATGGGAATATGGCTTGTGTTGCATGTACATCATAGTTATAAGTATGAATGCCGAATATCTGGTTCATAGGGGTGCTATAAGATGAATTGTAATGGTTTTATCCCATTTGTGGGACTTCCTGGGTATACCAGGTGTCATAACCCTTTATAAATCCTTTGGTGGATAGGATGTATACTAGATGCACAGAGAGCCATCAGATCGTGGAAGATGTTGCTTGGTGGAACTATAAGACAACATCATGGCCTTTTCCTAATGTAAGCAATGTAATCTAGAAGATCGGCACCCTCTTACAGAGCTCATACACCACTCAACTATCGTGCAATAAGGGATATATATAGGGATATATATAAAGGCGGCAGTACGTCATTAAAACGTCATTAAAATTGCTCATAAAACCAATTTTTATGAATAATACTGGAGAGTATGTCTTGCAAGTCCTGCGCCGAGGCTATATCAGCTACCCACAGTCTATCTTCTATACACATTTGGCAAGTATCGGCATCTAGACGGGGGCCGACCACTACCACTGTTTGCCTGGCTGCGGACTTCTGTGTTATTTTGGGCTTTGCTAGTGTTGTGCCTATCGTACGCACAACACGAGAAGTTTAGTCTACTACTTGCTTTCTATATTGGAAATTCTACCCCATTGAGTTACTACACTATATGAGCGCCCCTCTTTGGTTATGTTTGTCTGTTCTTCTATATATATATAAATAAATATATATATATATGTATGTATGTATATATAAATGATTGGCTGAGCAGTCTGTCTCTTCAGAAACCAGCTCTTAAGTTCCACTGGCGGCTGTGGGTAGTGGGCAGAAATCAGGAAGATACCTGGGAGTGGGCAAAAGCACCGGGGAGTCTTTGGAGTCTTCTTAATATATCTAATTCATTATAATTAAGTATAAAAATAAAAATTATGGGTATATTTGTGAATAAAAATGCATAAAATGACAATATTAAGGTAAATCAAATAAACAAACTCACATAACACCCTTCTGTTTCCCTTGCTCCCCCTTCTGTTTCCCTTGCTCTATTTCTCTGACTGTCCCTGCACTTTATATGTTTACCTGCATCAGACATTGGCGTTGTTACTGGCTCATCCTGTAATTCTAATTATGTACAATGGCTGGACTATGGACAAATATGCACTTATGCCTGGTGTCTATGAAAATTAGTCTGTAAGCTCCAACGAGCAGGTCTCGTCTATACTCTGTATTTTGTATTTTTTGTTATTTTTATTAACTATGTACTTATTTATTTCAATTTAACTGGGTATTATGTACCTCTGTACTGTATGCATAGAAAAAAAAGCGCTGCGGAATCTTTTGGCGCTATACAAATAAATTTATTATTATTATTATTATTATTATAACATTATCAAATTCATAGAAAGTCCAAGTAGATAGTGTCCAGTTCAATTCTGAAATGAAACCATGGAGCAATTGTCGTCTCGTCTTATAATGCTTATATAATGCTAAGACGACAATTACAGTATAAGCATTACAAGACGACAATTGCTCCATGGTTTCAGAATTGAACTGGACACTATCTACTTGGACTTTCTATCAATTTTATAATGTTATGAGTTTGTTTATTTGATTTACCCTAATATTGTCATTTTATGCATTTTTTATTCACAAATATACCCACAATTTTTATTTTTATACTTAATTATAATTAATTATATAGATTATCATAATAATTTATACATAGTATGTTATACACCTTGAGGTTCTCTTCATCTTTCCTATTCAACTTTTCTTAATATTGATGTGTACAGAGACACACCAGTGAGATCACTCTGTGGTAACAGCAGTGTCCTGTGGTGGGACGCAATTTCCCTCTCTTATATAACCAATAAGATTGAATAACCCATTTATCAAATGGGTGTGTGACCCATTTTGTATTTCTGTTTTAAAGGGGCTGTTCGGGGAGCAGAAGTCGGCTGAAGCTTTTTGCTGGCTGTCACCTGCACTGCTAACTTCTGAGACGTTGAATCACTGTAAGTTAGCATGGGAGAGCAGAAGGCTCCAGTCCTCCTCTGCATCCTGGACAACCCCTTTAAAGAGGATGTCCCATGAAACTGAAAAATGGAAGGGAGAGGGGTGTGGGGCAAAATAACAAAGTTAACTCACCCATCATCTTGCCTCCATAGCGTTGCTTCCAGGTCTCACTTTCTGCTGGAATCTGGGCATATCCTGTACCCGGCTCTTCCAGCTGAAACGTCATGACTCGGATGATGGATTGTCCGCTCAGGTGTCCCGCCCCAGTCACTGAGTGGCTGAGCGGGCAATCGATCCCTTGGGTACTTGACGTTGCCTCTGAAAGTGCTGCAGGTGGCCAGCGGTAGTCAGCGGGACTCGGGTTAAGCGCTAGGGGGCACAAGGATAGGTAATTTGACTTTTTGTTTCATTATCCCGCACCCCCTGCCTTCCTCCCGTTTTTCCGTTTCATGGGACTTCTCCTTTAAGCCTTATTTATCTAGTAGGCCTTGTATAAACCTTTGATTTGCTTTTCTTGATCTTTGCCCAATATGTTGCATATGCCGTTCTAGTCTTTTATCATTAGTACTTGTCATATTCCTAGTGTTCATTCTTTCTCCTCTAGTGTTCTTGCATAGGAAATCTGCAAAACATCTGAATACTCAGGAGAAACTCACAAAAAGTTTTTGATATACACATGAAGGGATATATTTTTCCCTCTGACTGTAAATGCTTAGTGTATAAGTGGTTAGTGTCATTAGGTTTTATTATATACAAGTTCCGTGTTGTTTCTATGCTAGCTTTCAGCATTGTATGGGGCTCGGGTACAGGTGCTGCTAAGGGTCTTCATTGTACAACAACATCTTAAGGAGCATAACAAGGAATAATAACGCGTTTTCCTGCTAATGTAAGTGTTGCTATGATCCTGGTTCTTCAGCCTGTTCCCGTCTTACCTTTAGTGTCTCTATGATAACATAGGACTTACCTCTCGGCTAAATGACTAATTGTCTGAGTTCTTTCTCTGCTTTGTTGGTTCTTTGCTTTCCCGAGAGGCCTCGCTCTCTAAAAAGGCTCCATACATATGTAAATTATCCTTCTATATCCTCCCATTGAGAATAATTATATTGCTTATATTCCGATATGAGATAATGGGTTTTATATTGCCTTTTATTTCCAATGCTACTATTGCTTTGGTCCTGGATGCGTCATATAACCCTGTAGTGTGTTTGACAATTGAAGGCGTTGTTTTATCCCAGCAAAACCTTTAATTGGAGCATGTGAGCTTTTTAAATAGGAGTATCAATGCCCTTAGTATGTACCCCATGAATAAGAGCTGTTGAAGCTAGAAATGCGTCGGCGTTTGAGGATATTTCTCCTATCTTATTGTCCTTTGATATGGATTAAATAAAGAAGTTTATAAGAACCAACATGTTTTTATTGGAGTATGTCACCACTAAAGGTGCCCATACACCGAGAAAATTACATCGACAATCACATTTCCGACCATCAGCCATCACCAGGCTTGTAATTTACAGACAAGGATAGAGGGAAATGGTCAAAATCTGCTACGTAGGCCGACCCTTATCTCATGGGTATGGCCAGCTTCAGACATTCTTGGTGGATTGTCCCTCAAATCAACCGGTTCAACCAACAATAATCTAAGACCAAGTGGACATCTTTTACAGTACATACCTGAAAGCCTTAGGGTCCTATTACACCGGAGTAGTTAGACTTTTTTTAGTTTTTTTTTAGTCTAATAGTTTGGCATTGGAATACTGGTGGCCAAAGAAGTTGGATACAGCCCTAGGGAGTCCTGGAGAACATGCATATGGCTATAGGCTATAGACATTCTGCATGTTTTCCTGGACTCCCTAGGGCTGCATCTAATTTTAAGCACACCAAGTACCTGGGGCACATTCCCCTGCAGGACCTTCCTTAGCTATGCCTCTGCCCTATAGAGGTTAGATCACCATCACATCCTAAGGGAGCTATCACACAGGGCGACTATCATGTGAAAAATTGTTATATCGTTCCAATTTAAACTATAACCTTTATGTGTGTATGCAGGCAATGATCAAATGACTACCGAAAAGTCATTAATGCGCCGTTGATCGCATCTTTTGAGCTGACTATTAAGTCACTGTTAATCTTTTGTTGCATGGACACATTGTTGCCTTATTTGCTGGTATCAGAAGGAGTAAACAATGGTAGTAACGATCTTAGTAATGATTGTGACTAACGACTGTCAATCTGTGTGTTATGGTGAACGATTTCTGGTCGTTCCCAAAAGCGCTAGTTTGTGATCATTTATCATTAGTATCGCTTTTTCTAATAAGACTCTAAGGGCCCTATTCCACGGGATGATTGTCGTTCACCCATTTACATGGAAAGATAATCGTTACTTATGATCGTTCTTGCGGTCGTCTTGTCGTCGCTATTTGCGTTCGTCATTACTGCAAACGACCGACGTCTTATTCAATGCGAACGATTTGCTACGAGCAACCATAAAAATAGGTCCAGGTCTTATTGAACGATCGACGATTTCTCGTTAGTCGTTAACTGCTATTCAAACGAACGATTATCGTTTAGATTCAAATGATTTAACGATAATCTGAACGATAATCGCCGGGTGGAATAGGGCCCTAACCCAACTGGGATATGTGCAAAGTACCGTCTAAGGGTGCGTTCACACCTACAGGATCTGCAGCAGATTTGATGCTGTGTTCAGTTATTTAAATAAAATCTGCTGCAGAAAATCAGCTGCAGATCCTGTAGGTGTGAACGCACCATAAAAGTCTGCAGTTTGCACTAGAACAGAGGAGACGACTGACAGCACTGACAAAGATGACCTCAGCTGAAACAGTAGGAAGTAAAGAAAAATAAATCGTGTCTGACCTATGGTCACCTTTGGCACCAATTAGCCAAGGGTCTGCATGGTCTAGGCTGGCCATACACATGGGGGCCGATGGCCGAGAAAATTATATCAACAGTCACATTTCCGACCATCAGCAACCACAAGGCTTGAAATTTACAGACAAGGATAGATACGTAGGCCGACATCAAATTCTTGGTGGATTGTCCTTTAAATCAACCAGTTCAACCAACAATAATCTAAGAACAAGTGGACATCTTTTACAGTACATACCTGAAAGCCTTAGGTTACTATTAGACGGGCCTATGGGGGCCCAATAGTAAATGTAAACTTACACTTGTAAATTACACGGCCCAATAATCATTTAACAAGGGCTGCAGGGACATCGATACCGATGTCCTTGCAGCACTTGTTTAAACGTTATACATTACCTGTCCAGGTTGCAGGGCTCCTCTTCCTCTGTGCTTCTCCCCGGGTCCCGCGCTCCAGCTTCAGAGCAGCCTGTCTCAGCTGATAGGCGACTTAGCCAACCACAGGCCGCGGCGGTCCCGGCCAGTGATTGGCTAAGCGGCCTGTCAGCTGACAGGCCACTCTGAAGCTGGAGCGCGCGGGACCCGGGGAGAAGTACAGAGCAAGCCCTGCAACCTGGATAGGTATATCGTCAGTCGCCAGCCGCGCACAGCTTTTACACGTAGCGATGATCAGTCCGACAATTATAGGTCAGAACCTATATCAACGATCAGCCGATGACAGCGATCAGCCGATGACCACGATCATCGGGCGATCGTTGTTTTTATTACCCGATTACACGATTCAGCCGAATATCGTTCCGTGTAATAGTACCCTTACTGGTGTATGAGAAGGTTAAGAAATGCATTGTGGCTGGTGATGGCTGGGGCGGAAAGGGGCTGGGGGTATCAGTTGAAGGGCTGTTGTCTGTATTGTCAAGAAATTCTGTACAGGATAAGGAAAGTCTTCTTGAGTAGATCACTTCTTGAGCGGCTGAAGAAGTTGTATGTATTGCTGATTCCTTCTCACTTCTGCTTCCTCTCCCCTCTCACAGCATACAGAGAGAGAGAAAAGCTGCAGCTTCAAACCCCCCTACCCTCTCCCATCCTACAGCAAATTTCTGAGGACTCATTGTGGGACTCCAGATATAATACAAAGTTTTACATATTCACATGTAATACTGATTTATATTAGGAACACTACCAATACTATACATTAATACAATAACATTATATTAAAGAGGTAGTTCAGCAAAAATAAATAAATAAATAAATAAATCAACTGGTGCCAGAAGCTGCCATAGGTTTGTAATTTACCTAGGTTTGTAATTTAATCTATTAAAAAAAATCTCCAGTGTTCCAGTTCTTATCAGCTGGTGTATGTCCTGCAGGAAGTGGTGTATTCTTCCCAGTCTGAAGAGCAGGGGAGGTTTTCCATGAGGATTTGCTACTGCTCTGGACAAAGGTGGCAGCAGAGAGCACTGTGTCATACTGGAAAGAATACACCACTTCCTGCAGGACATACAGCAGCTGATACGTACTGAAAGATTTGAGATTTTTTTTAATAGAAATAACTTACAAATCTCAGGCACTTTCTGGCATCAGTTGATGTAAAGGAATTTTTTTTTTGCTGAACTACCCCTTTAAATGGTGCTGAAGGAAATGCTATGAAATATAATCCGTTATAGAATGTGACCACTAAGGCCACCGATTGACTATGGTCACATGGATATATGTGATGTCATCGCTGCAGGACAAGTAAACATAGACCGGCGGGGACCACCGACCGCAGCATCGGGGCTGGATTTGACAGGTTAGTAATGGTTTTTTTATGTTATAACATTTCCTGCAGGTCCTTTCATTTATTATACCATCGGACAAGCTCCTTAATATCTACAGGAATGCCCTCAGGCCATGTAAAAAGACAAATGTAAATGGTCTCCGAGACAACATCCAGGAGCACCGAGAGAGATAACAGAGTTTCTGGAGATAGTATCTGAAAGTTCACTTTATTTCTTGGCCTCGGGCTCTTTGGCGCTGTGCAAAGTTTGCATTGTTCAGCAGTAACCTTGTTCCTGATGGCAGTCGGTTTGTCAGGATTGTGTAAAACACAGTCAGATCCGCAAACTCATTTACATATAGAATGCATAATGCTATTTTTTTTTTTAGCTTTTCATCATTTAACTAGTTATTTAAAGTTAATGTACCACTTTTTTGTTTTTAACATGAACACACCGGAGTGGGGTTGATGATGCAGCGGTCCTTTTTTGAACTGCCACTGGTTCCCGTGTGGTGTCCCCCTAGGGGTGCTACTATTATATACACCCTTCGCAAAGCCTGTACTTTTTGTGGTCTTATTATGGTAAAGGTCGTATTAAGAGTTGACCACTAGATGTCGCTGTATTATGTATTGGGATATGGAAGCTGCACAGCTGAAGGATTGCAAAGGGCTATTGTGTTTATGTGTACCAGAATCTGTGGACCAGTAGGATTTCTGCTTTCTTCTTTCCTATCACCTCTCCTTTCTGTTCTTCTATTGCACTCTTTTCACCCAATCACAGCGCACTTTACACGCTGTAGAGGAAGTTAGTCCTTTTGGTGGGGGAGGAGCAAGAGCTTTTCATTCGGGATGTTGTGGAGAAAGGACGCAAGCTAGATAGCTCTTCACAGCAGCCTTGCCAGGTCCCCAGAGTTCAGTCTTAGCCAGTACCCCGCATGGGTAGGAGCACACTGTTACCAACCTTCTTACAAGTACCCACACAAAGCACTATGCAGTGTTAAACCTCTTGGGAGAGGACCAGCCAAAAGATCTCCTTGTCCACAGCGTGGGTTGAGGTTAAGTCACAGTGCAGGACAGTATCCACTATAGAGCCAAAGAGCTAGGAACTGATCCGGGTGGAGCAAAGTTGCAGTAAGCCTATGAACTTCATCTTGCAGCGTGGGTGTCAGCAGGGAACCCTCAGCATTCTGCTTAGCCCAGGTAACAAGGTGTGGGACCTGTGTTCGGTTCGGCCAAAGCTAGTGGGCATAAGGTGGTATGAAGACCTAAACAGAGGTCAATACACAGGCACAGGTGTTCTTCTTCTTCTACAAGTATTCTATTGTATCCTCCAACATCCCAGCAGAGCACATCACTACATGGGTTGAGACTCTCATGGCATCCTCCTCTATGCTACTCTATCTTAACACAACTCTACCAACACAACTATCTCCTACTCAGCACTTATCTCACAGATCTAGTTGTCTTATGTGCAAGTGTTTATTGGAACTTTGTCAAGTGTATATCAAAAATCTTCTGTATTACCTGCTGCACATTTACAAGTAGTAAATCAACTCAATGTTATCTTAGAGTCTGTGATTATTCATCACCACCTACACAGCATCTACACTGCAACCTTGGGCCACTTCCCCTTTCTGTGGGTGGTGGGTCCTACTATCCGGAAGGGTCATTACACCGCTCTGGACACCTGTGACTACATCATCTGTAACATTATCCCAAGGGACCCAGTAACAGCCCGGCAGGACACTGACCACAGGGAAAAAAGTTACAACCGGCCTTACACACTAAAAGCAGGTGTGCCATCACACCTGTGTGTCCCCCAGGCACTTGTGTCACGTGACAACATAATAAGGTCTGGCTGTATCTCGGCCATCCACCACTGGAGTGGTCTCACACCACAACACCTAACAAGTGACCGGCCGTCCCTCCGATATAACACCTCCGGAGGTACACCACACCCGCGCACTGCGCCGGTCAGCACTGGAGGTGGGCCTGTTGTCCCATAGTGTGACGAACCCCCCCCCCCCCTGCCACCCAACTCCATTAGATCAATGAAGCTACATGACAGAGGGGGATTTGTCACTTTGGGGGCTTGCGGGCCCTCCTCCAGTGCTTTACGCTTGCTCAGGAATAGACCGGCGTGGGAACTAATGGCAGTTCAAAAAAGGACTGCTGCATCGGCACCCCCACTCCGGTCTGAAACAAAAAAACGATGTACCAAGTGGTACATTCACTTTAAGGTTATATTTTGACATTACAAGAAACAGACCCGCTCTCGTTCCTGGGATGTGCTGAAATCAGAATAAGGAAAAAATGGGGGTTGTGCTTCATAATAAATGAGATAAAGCAAAGAACATGAGAACTGATTCTGCCCAACGTATTGAAGGTATTCTATGAGGGTAGAAAACATGGCTGTCTTCCATAGACAGCATGTTCATTTCCTTTAAAGTGAATGCTATAATACAAGCCTATGCAGGAGTTCCAGCCAGAATGGGTTGAGCCAAGATGACCACAGACCGCACACAATCTGTCTTACAATTCTGCATTGGTTATCACTGAGGTTATCCTCTGCCATGGCCGGCCACGACTACACACAAGGAGGCACCAATCTATTCCACCAGCCTCTGCGGCTCATGTCAAAATGAGAAGACTGTCTCATGCCCAGCGGGACAATGGTACTTCCAATCTATGTCCACTCAAGTTAGGGCACTGTCTCTTTAAGGTCGGCATGGCCACTCATGTAGGCCGCCAACTAACCTGAATATCATACATTAATTTGCAGCCATAGAACAGGTTCCTCAGGAAACCTTCTCACCAGGTATTTGCACTCAGTTGGAGGAGTATAACTATAGGGGATCTTCCACATATCACCCCAGCCCACTAGGACAGTTCAGTAGAGTGACGGGTTGCTTTGGCCTTCAATTACGTTAATATTGTTGGTTGGTCTTTCTGGCAGGACGTGTGGTTAGAACCACACTAAACCCAACTTCTTGGCACCACCTTCCAGTGTAGACCTCATTAGACCCATTTCTCCATCAACGCCATGGGCACCACAGTGTTAGCAATTTCAGTCCTCTCCTTTTGCCCTTACCGATGGCAACAAGACGTCATAACATTTTTTGGTGCTTCATATATATTCTATGCAATTGGTGTAAGGAACTGAAATATGTCTATCATTCCTACTGGGTTGCACCTAATTTTTTACACCCGGAGCGCCATTTTAGTATGTTTAACACAACATGCGCCATTCTTGATTAGCTTCCTGCCAATTTCGTAGCTAAGTACCATCTATGATATTTATAATATACATAAGACACAGATTAAACATGCCGCTTAACCAGTGCTCTATTATTTATGGTGTCCTCTGTTCTCGAAAAACCCGTTTGCCGGGCGAGCGCTGTGAAATTGTTTGCATTATCTGTGCCATTAGCTTTTAATAACTTGTCACATCTATACATCTCATTTCAATTAAAAATCCTCAGAACATTAATGTAACGCGGGGAGGTGGAGGCCGAGCGTTCCCTCGCACAGAGCTCTGTCCTTGAAGCTACCGTTGGTTTTTACATTAGTCGCTTGGAGCACATTAAGTGCGGCTCTGAACGCCGTGTAGGGTCCTCATCACTCAACAACATATGAAAGGAAGCAGAAATATACAGCAATGTACGTCTTCAAGGGGAAATGATGATCTCCGTGCAATCAAATACAAGCCGGTCTGCAAACATCAATAGCCGACGCATCTATGGCATGTCATACATTAAAATATTCCAGATATCTGAGAAGCCAAGGAGGCCTACTATTGTCTTAATTTTTTATGTAGAAAGACTCTCCATATATAGCACTTAATATGGTTAAATAAAGTTTAGTCAGTTCAAGAAAAATAAATTATTATTATGAGTGATGTGAGGTGAGACTGACCCACTGGTGAACCAGAGAATCCTCTTATGGGCTGTAATGATGCTGACTGAGCACTAGATGGCACAGCTGGGACTTTACCTTTAGCATTTGCCTTTCCTGGGTCCTAACTGTGGCTCCCAGTACTCACATACCCCTAGGGCTTACAGCAGGACTGTCCCTAATAAATAGCCTTATTAAAACTGTAGGTGCCCACCCTTCCTCCCAGTGGTTTGCTTAGTGTCATGTGCAGGTGGCCTCTCTTTCCTGTTCAGGTCACGGTTGTATATTGGTTTTCTTCCACCCCAGATGTTGTAACATTTGGTTGTGGCTATCCCCGCCCTCTTTAGCTCAGTTTGTGACCTTATTCATGCCATAAGGCAGGTTATTTGGTCCCCCACAGAACCTCTGCCTCTTTTTGTACCAAAGGCAAGCTGTCCAACCGCCCCTCACTTGTTTCGTGATTTTCGTTTCTTTAAGTCATAACTGGTGGTTTGATGGTTAAATCCGGAGGCTTTTCATGAAGAGCTCAGAAGCAGCCCATTGGGAGTCTGGCGGCTGGCATAACGCTTCCAGCTCGGAAGTTGATGTTGTCAAGTTGAAATTTTCCAAGTGCTTTAAGAATACAAAAAAAGTTGTGGCCGACCTCTGTCCAGCAAGAAGTTAATCTGTTTCCTGGTGTTATTTAAAGTATGGATAGGTCTGCACCATACGGCACCTTTCATGTTCAGTTACACCTGCCAGCAGTTAGAGTAAGACCAAAAAGGATGGAATTAAGCAACAAGGTAGCTGTCTAAAGGAGCAACTTACCAGACAGTTGCTTAACCCCTTATGTACTGCAGTGTGTAAGTAACCCAGTGTTCTCTTACATGCTGCAAAACAAAAAAGGGTTAATACAGAAAACAATTAGCTCTCTGTCTGACTACTCTGATAACCTCTGACCTCTGAGCTCCTGCAGAGGTCAGGGGTTATCAGTGCAGGAGTAGTGAAGGAGAGAGCTAATTGTCTTCTGTACTAACCCTTTTTTGTGTTGCAGCATGTAAGAGAACATTGGGTTACTTACACGCTGCTGTAATAAGGGGTTAAGCAAAAGGTAGTCTGCGCTCCTGCATATATATATATATATATATATATATATATATATATATATTTTTCCCCTATGTTACGGAAGCCCAGACTGATATATGAAAGATACCAGACGTATCCTTGATCTAATAGTTAACAGAATCAGCAGTTTGCAATGTAAATTGCAGCTGATAGATTCCCTTTAAATTAAAGGGGTTATCCAGCGCTACAAAAACATGGCCACTTCCTTCCAGAGACGGCACTTCTCTTGTCTCCAGTTCAGGTGCGGTTTGCAATTAAGCTCCATTCACTTAGATGGAACTGACTTAAGGTGCGTTGAAAGATAACGATTATCGTGCGAATTTGCGCGATAACGATCGAATTCGAACGATAATCGGATGTGTAAACGCAGCGAACGATCAAACAACGAACGAGAAATCGTTCATTTTGATCTTTCAACATGTTCTCAAATCGTTGTTCGTTGTTCACAAAAAATTCGCAGATCGTTCCGTGTAAACAGATATTCGCCGATTTAACCAATGTGTGAGATAGGCTTGAGCGATTGCAAAACGATCGCAAAATGAATTTTCCGTACGATATATCGTACCGTCTAAATGCTGATCGTTATGAAAAAAAAAAAAATCGTACGATCGGGCCAATTATAGTTTCGTGTAAACGCAGCATTACAAAACCTCACCCAAACTGGAGACAAGAGTCATGTTGTCTCTAGAAGAAAGTGGCCATGTTTTTGTAGCACTGGATAACCCCTTTAAATGGACCTGGGTCCATGCACATCAATATATGATAGCTCTGTATAACCTCCAAGTTATATAAAGCTGTACGTGGTCACCCATAGACTACAATGGGGCCAGTCTCTACAATGATTTCTGGGTTTCCAGGTTTATGGACTCAATGCAATGTGCATGAGACCTTGTTATTTTGCCTAGGGGCACAGACCTCACTCCAGCATTGCCTATGTATGGGGCTTTGGACAAATTTTTAGAGTACTCACTCAGTACCTGTAATCCTCATCAGGATGGTGCTCACAATAAGAGTAATTGATAAAATACATAATACATCACAGGTTAGCGGAACCTCACGTGAAGGCTCCCGAGCAGCGATGTAGTCATATGTTATGCCTAAAACAATTCCACCATTGTTGCAATCGAGTCTCGGGAGTTCCAATAAATCTTTCTTTTAATGTTTCGAGAATAACCATGCACGCGTGACATACTTCTGGTTTGTAGAACAGGTTATGTCCCTGTAGTCCTTAGGAATTCAAAGTGATCCTGTATTTCCAAAATCCTATCTATCCATTCAGCAATATCCACATCGTAGCGGTAAATGGTATACTACAATCGGGCTGCTGTATCTATAGATTGTTTCCATAGATCTTTCTAATGGGTGTTCTAGGCCCTTAATCCAAATAGCTGATAACTACACCCCTGTCTATTTCTTAGCCATCTTCTCCCACTGTATTTAAAGCAAAAATCTTTTTCTTACAAATCAACTGGTTTTAGAGAGTTATATAGATTTGTAATTTACTTCTATTTAAAAATCTCCAGTCTTCCCATACTTATCAGCTGTTGCAGGAAGCGGTGTTTTCTTTTCAGTCTGACACAGTGCTTTCTGCTGCCACCTCTGTCAGTTACAGGAACTGTCCAGAGCAGGAGAGGTTTTCTATGGGGATTTTCTACTGCTCTGGACAGTTCCTGACATGGACAGCAGGTGGCAGCAGAGAGCACTGTGTCAGACTGGAGATAATACAACATTTCCTGCAGAACATACAGCAGCTGATAAATATGGGAAGACTTTAGATTTTTAAATAGAAGTAAATTACAAATCTGTATAACTTTCTAAAACCAGTTGATTTGAAATAAAAAGATTTTTGCCAGAGTACTACAGACATGGTCAACAGGAGAGAAGATGCAACCTCGGCAGCTGACTACCGCGTGATTGATGGTCCCAGACTGGGAAAGTTTAGGTATCCAAAATAATTACTGATCTCCTGGGATTTTAACATCTCAAGATGATCATGGTGCTAAGGGAAAACCTCCCGTGGATACCAGCACATTATCAATGAGAAGGTTCAATGGAGAATGGCCAGATGGGATCAACCTGACACAATGTTGACCAGAACTCAATACCCATTGAGCATTGTTGACAGCTACAGCTTGAGTTTTCCTGCTGACCATGTGCATCCCTATGGTCATTGTCTACACATCCTCTAGTGGTTATTCCCATTGGGATAAGGCTACTTGTTCAACATCTTCTCCATCTGGTTCAATAAACATGACAATGAGTTCAGTCATGTTTCTCACCAGAGGAGTGGATCAATTTGGCACTGGCGAGACTACTTCATCCTTGGAGGGGTCATATAGATACACATTCATAAGTGCAGAGTCCTACTGCCTGTTTATTTTGTCTATTGGTTGTCAGACAATGAACCCTCATGTTTTGCACCTTTTGCAGTGTATCTTTTATCTGCATTGATGTAACAACCCCATAGGAGTGTGCCCACTGTGTCACCTACCGATAGAGATGGTGGCTGGCCTGGCTGGTGCACTGGGACAGTTGCAGGAGAGTCAGCACAGTTCAGTGTAGCTGCACGGAGCAGATCCAGCAGATGGCGCAGGTTAGGAGGAGGTGTTGCAGCAGAGTTAGTAGTGTTTGGAATAGCAGAGCTGACAGGATAAATTCTGGTAGCTGCTATAACCAGATGCATGGATGCAGTCCACAGTCCACATGGATGCCGTCCACAGTCCACATGGATGCAGTCCACAGTATAGTATGTAGGATACATAGACCTGTTCTTGGTAGCTTTGTCCTACTGGGGTCAGTTGCTCTAGTATCAGGAGACTGCCCTGCACGTATTAGAAGGGTTCTTGGCGTGGGCTAAGGTTATCCTAGGTGGCCTCTCTCCCCTAAGGTTAGCTCAGCACTGCATAGTTGTGGTAGTTACTTGCATAAGGAAAGTCTCTTGTCTGTGATCTTTGGTCCTTTGTCAGGGGTCCTGGCTAAGCCAGGCCTCGGCTTAACTTCTGCAGGAACTAGGTCTCTTGGTGTCCTCTCACTCTGGAAACCAACTAAGAACTGACTTACTTTCTCCACCTGGTTAACTCCTCCTACAGGGGTGAATCTAAACCCATCTGTAAGTGGTGGGGCTGAGTGTGGGTAAGTGACGAAGAATAGGATAGGTAAGAAAGGAAAGAGCACTTGTGACTGGTCAGCATAGAAACACATGGTATAAAACAGTTAACCCTTAGACTCCACAGCTGTGCATAAAAGACAAAAACAGTGGTGACACCTAGTGGAGAAAATGAGGTACTACGTCTCCCACTTCATTAACCTGAGAGAATGACTTACTAAGGAGCATAGGACTGCACCAGTGGTGGGACACCACACCAACAAATATTATCATGGCAGATAGCTAAGTCCTTGTATTTACCTCAGTGCCACTGACCCCTACACATAGCAGCATAGTACTAGGTCCTAACGCCATCCAGCATCAGGAATTTGTGTATCTCATTCCACCCTACTTCATGAATCAGTGGGGACTCAGTGTAGGGGAGATGACTGGGAGTTGGAAGTGAGAATGGTGATGAAGGTAGGAATATACCTGCAAAAGCTGTTGGGCCCATGTTTGTTCAGCTGACAGGTATCTTATTTGTTCCCCATATACATATGAACATTACAAATGAATTATACATCTTATATAAACAATCTATATATACTCTATATATAGACCCTGTGAATAGCCCCTTTACATACATGCAATTACAATGAGGGTCAGTGACAAATATTTTAGAAGGGACCTGGGAGGAGGAGATGCACTGTATAGCAGGGTACAATAGGCTTCAGGTGGGGTGTTTGGATATTCAGTGTTTTTATTTGTAAGTTTTTATTTGAACTTTTTGAAATTGTAAATATAAAAACATTCTACACATGATGTTATTGGGGAGACCTTGGGGTGAGTGGGTGTTCCTCATTCCTTACCCTATATTGGCCGCATTTGGCCATACGATGTGTTGGTATGTACGTTTATCCGAGGGTGTGTTGGTTACACGTTCAGTCGTGCTTTTTGTGGTTTCTTCTATAAAACAGGCATCCGATTAAAAACAAGACATTTTCAGCTTGGCAAAGGTAATAAAAATGTGTAAAAATCTGTTATCTGGCCGTACAGGATGTGTATGAATGGCGGACTGTTCACTACGGGTTTTGTGCGGGGCGAGAATGTTTATAAGCACCTCATAGCTACGGCTAACCACAGGCTCTGAGTGAATGGTGCGTCTGGTGGCACCTCCCGTCCATTGAACACGGCCATGTGCTGCACGTACAGGGCAGGACATTACAGTCCTGTTACTGCCAGAAGAAAATCCATCTTTATACAGATATATATATATATATATATATATATATATATATAATTAATCACATCCATACTGGATATTTTACACCAGACTCCGGGCAGCTACATTAATGTCTCTATTAAGAGATTAAGTCCATTTCTAGCATGGATAACCAATTGGTTTAAATTGAATGCAATTCTTCCTTTCTCCTGTGGGGGTGCTGCAGGGAAGTCGATCGCATACATCTAATGCAGATCTCAGCTGATCACTGAAAGTCCCAATGGTTACCCATCTAAAAAAAAAAAAAAAAAAGCATTATTTAAAGTGGACCAGTACATTTTAACCCTTAAAGGTATTTATAAAATTTGATTACATCCTATTAGATTACACATATTGCCCTTTAAGACCAGCTGATCGACAGAAATTGATAAGTCTAATATTTTAAGCCTTAATGTCCATGGAATTTTTGAAACCACTCTCAGTAGATGGCGCTGTCGTTGTTGACAATGGCTGGGAGCAGAGATTTCTCTGATCCCAGATGTTAGAGCAAAAGCTTAGCTGATACACACAGCATTAACAACTCTAAT
This sequence comes from Dendropsophus ebraccatus, assembly GCF_027789765.1. Classification (NCBI taxonomy): domain Eukaryota; kingdom Metazoa; phylum Chordata; class Amphibia; order Anura; family Hylidae; genus Dendropsophus; species Dendropsophus ebraccatus. The sequence continues at coordinate 21,994,541 of NC_091461.1, read as the reverse complement.
GTGTATACTAATATTAGGGGAGGTTCAGTATTGCAATATGTAACTGTACCAGGACCAGCGCTTGAGCAGTCCTGCAGTTCCTGACCCAGCCATAGGTGGCTGCAGAGGGGCTGTGTTGCGTGAAAATGTAAAACAAAAATTAAAAATGGCATTTTACGGCTCTGTAACTTTATTAGACAACAGTAGAAACATGTTATTTTTTTCTGGAATACCCCTTTAAGAAGGTTTAAACATCATACAGACCAGACCCTGCAGTTTGTTTGTAGAGAGTTTTTTTTTTGCTGTGTGTATCTGACAGTAGATTGTCTGCCTTGTAGACTGCTGCTGTATGAATAGGAAGGACAAGGTCGGGTTATCATTATTATTATGTAAGCCAATAATGCACATATAAAGCTTCTATAGAAAACTCTGAAGCTGTGAGACGCTTGAGAAAGAGAATTACTACAATATTCAAATAGATTTAAAAAATTCAAGAACAAACAGTAAGGACCCCCCCCCCCCCCATGACCAAAGGTGAACCACTCTAGGACAATGGCACCAATGGGCTCCCTGCCATCTTGACCCTCAAGAGTTTGAAGGGTTAGTCTAGTTTGGCCTCCCCATACCCTATTTTCAATCTTGTTAGCCTACTAAGCACATTTGGGTCACAAACGCTTCCTCCCTGACGCACTGCCACACACTCCCCCCAGCTATATCTCAGGATCAAAAGTTACCTAGCATTATCAATAGAAAAGGCGTGGTCTCCTCCTGTACCTTATTTATTAAGGTTTACGCCTACCAAGGTATTCCCTGTTTGGCTTCTCTCCCCTTTTTAGAGCTTAGCACTGCAAAGCTGTCTTAGGGTTTAGTTGGATAATTTTGAAAGTCAGCTGCTTCTCACACATCCATCCACTTGGACCTACAACCACTCACCCTCCTACAGGGGACCTGGCTAAAGCCAGGCCCCAGCTTAACTCCAGCAGAGACTCCTTTGTTTACTTCCTCTCACACTGAAGATTAGGTAAAAACTTACCGCTTCCTCTCACACTGAAGACTAGGTTAAGACTAGTGATGAGCGAAATATTCGAATATTCGATATTCGTACAAATATCTCCCTGGTATTTGACTATTCGATCGAATATTCGATCCTATTAAAGTCTATGGGAACAAGTATTCGATTATTGAAAAACATCTATTCGACCACTTGGAGGTTCACCAAGTCCACAATGACACCTCAGGGAAAGGGAAGGGAGATTTGAACGCTTATCGAATATTTATCGAATATTCGGCGTACTATTCGATAATATTCGATACTATCGAATACCTTACTATTCGATCGAATATCTATTTGATCGAACAGTATTCGTTCATCATTAGTTAAGACTCACCACTTCCTCCCACCAAAAACTAACTCCTCCTACAGGTGCTGTGTTAACCCTCCTGTGAGTGGTGGGGCTGAGTGTGTGTGAGAGAGAAGAGATAGGATAGGAGAGAGAAGAACTCGCACCTGTGACTGGTTAATATTCAACATGTGACACAAAACAATTTAACCCTTCTGCTCCTTCAGCTGTCGATATAAATAACGATATAAATAACAAATACAAGCAGTGGGGAAAACACAGTAGTACAGTGGCACCAACTCCCACTTGTGTGAACCCGAGGGAACGTCTTACTAAGGTGCCATAGAGAGCACCCTGTGCTGGGACAACACATCCCCCCATAGCGTAATGAATAACGGACATTGTTTGTGTGGACGTCAAATTAAAGTTCATGACAATTATTTGCGGACGTTATTTTACGAACAAAAAACATATTTAGTTGTTCACACCTATTTTTTTCTCGCCGTCCTTTCACCTTCTTATATACTAAATTCAATGTTCTTTCAAAAAAAGAACCACACCCAAAAGGTCCCGAACTAGAATAATGCGCCAACGGCCGTCATTATACTGATATTTCATAAAATGGGAAATGTCGGACACCATTTTGAGATTAAAAAAAAAAGGACAGGAAAAACGTTATGTAAACATAGCCATCGACTTTAAACTTGCACTTCTGCATCTGACAAACTCAGCTCTGCTACACTGACTGATGTGTAAACGCATAGGATGTAAGGTGAAGACCATCCATCTTAGTCAGTCCAGCATATAAAGGACTTCAGTTTTCCCACTGGCCGTGCCGCTGGAATAGAGCTGTCACAGGGTGTTGGGCCTTGAGGGGGCAATAAGAGGCTGTGGCATACCTTTCTGTGGAAGTTCTGACAGTCTACCTTGAATTAAGTGGGAGGGCACCGAAAGTTACTGAGTGCCTGTAGGAACAAACATCCCTGTGAAAGCCGGCCAGTCATCCCAGCCTGTGAGTGTATATTTGAGGAAGAGGGAACGAAGCTGGAATTTTGGCATAGAGCGAGAATCTGCCTGCGCTACCCAGCTGCTCCTAACCACTGCCCCGTGAGTACTTTACACTTTATTTCTTGCATTTACAGAATTTTTCGATATTTTTCTAATTTTTCTTCGCAGCCATGATCTATGCATCACACATCATCATATACACGACGTCTTAATATTCCACACATGATCCGGGGAAATATATGATGGGGATTTGATGATGATGCTTAAAGCCTTCTGCATTCTGTATATGGAGTTTATGAAATACGGATAGAAATTGACCCCTGTGAGTTATGCCGATGTCTGGATGAGGCAGCATCTTCTGGGAAAAAATGTTAATAATAGCCTAGAGTGGATTTTTTTTTTTTATTCCACTCACAGTGTAGGTAACCTTATAAAAAAAGAGGGGAAATGGTGAGAGGTAATAAGAAGTAAAATTAATTATAATTCATTGTTGGAGCAAAGCTGAGGCGGCGGCGGTGGGCTGGAGGATTGGGGGATGCCATGTGTCCTTCTGTTCTGTCTCTAGGGGGTTGGTGGGTAAATACAAAGAATGGAATAAATGGATAATAATTTTCTTAAAGGGGTTATAAATTTATTTTGGGGTTTCAAAAACAGCGCCACTCTTGTTTGCAGGTTGGATGTGGTATTGCAGGTCCGGTCTGTTGAAGTGAGAGTTGAATTGTAATACCACGCACAATCTGAGGGCATGGGTGGCGCTGTTTTTGGAAGAAAGCAGCCATGTTTTTTTTTTTAATATTGGATAACCCCTTTAAGAAAATTAACAATGATTTATTGATCATTGTTAATTGATCATTATATATGTGTGTGTGTGTGTGTGTGTGTGTGTGTGTGTGTGTGTGTTTAAAAATTAACAATCTTTATGTTCAAAATCTTCTGGAGTCATAGTATAGAGCAGGATTGATATATAGTTTCATAGGAAAAGTTCCAAGATAACTTGTCACTTTCTGGGCTAAGTAGTCAAGTGGGCGGTCATACTGGGTGTTTGACAGTTATCTGTGTATAAGTGCAAATAGAAAGAGCTGTCAATCACTCAGTAGTACCGCCTACTTGACTACTTAGCCCAGAATAAGCAAATTAATAAATGACAAGTTATTTGGGAACTTTCCCCCAAAATCTTTTTATTTATCTGCTCAGCTCCTCCTGCTCTATAACATGCTGCCTGTAGGTCGGACTGTATTTTATATATGACAGGTTCCCTTTAAATGAACCGCTCTTTTTTTGTTACATAAAGCTGATCACAGGGACCTCCAGTGATCAGCCCTGGTCTCTGGGGAAGGTGGAAGCATGTGTGCAGCGCCACCACAGGTGAAATGAATCATTACACGGCTCCCATTGAAATCAATGAACTTCTTGTGCAATGAACCTTTTCCTTGTAGCTCCTCTCTGGTTGATAGATGAAGGTACTGAACAGTGTAATTCCTATTACATAAGATTAGGAAACATGGCTGCTTTCTTCCAAATCAGCACTGCTCAGACCGGGGCGAAAAGTAAAGGAGGCTTCTGACTACTTGGTCAATTATTCCTCATACCGAAAATCACCTGTTGCTAAGGAAGGAAGGGGAAGGAAACCCATTGCTAAGGAGGGCCTCCCAGATTTGAGATGAGCGAACCAGGTTCGGGTTCGAGTCGACCTGAACCCGAACGTTCGGTATTTGATAAGCTGGGGCTGCTGAACTTGGATAAAGCTCTAAGGTTGTCTGGAAAACATGAATACAGCCAATGACTATATCCATGTTTTCCACATAGCCTTAGGGCTTTATCCAACTTCAGCAGCCACCACTAATCAAATGCCGAAAGTTCGGGTTCGGATGGACTCGAGCATGCTCCCACTCAGTTGGGAGTATTGGGACACAAATAGGGAAACATGGTATTACAAGATAAGGTGTCACTTGTACCCGCTTGCGGCGGTGTGCATCTTCGCCCGTGCTATAGACACTATTCTATGGCCGGGCCGATTCCGCTTTCCGCCAAAAGAATTGACATGTCAGGTCATAGAATGGCGGAGATGCGTGTCGCCACGAGTGGATACGAGCTACGGAATCTGTGGCGGGTCATACGCATGGATTCTGTCATGTGCATGCACCATAAGATGGACTCTTGTATTATAATGAAATGCATGGCTGACCATGGCCCATACCCCTGAGCCACTGATTTTGTGGGAAATACTTCCTTCTATATAGCACTTGAAGCAGCTTTATGGCAGCACACGGAGGTTGTGCTGCTCTCTACTAGGGAGATGTGCTCTACTGTAAAAGAATTGTATGACTAGCAATACTTGTGACTAGGGGACAATCACTTACAGTACCTGGCTATGTGTGATGTCCTGACCTCTCCCACTGATGTGACCAATAAAGATGAGCACAACAAGCATGGTCGAGTCCGATAAATAGTTGGATGCAGCCTAAGGGTATGTTCACACTTGCCGGATCTGTAGTTTATTTTCTGCTGTGGATCCGCAGCAGATTTTATTTAAATAACTGAACACAGCATCAAATCTGCACCATCAAATCTGCTGCGTATCCTGTAGGTGTGAACGCACCCTTAGGGAGTCCTGGAAAACATGTATACAGCCTATGGCTATAATAATTTTTTCCGGACTCCCCAAGGCTGCATGCAACTTCTTCAGCCACCAGTATTCCAATGCCGAACCATCGGACTTGAACATGTTCCGGTTGCGCTCATCCCTAGTGACCAGGTACAATCTTGTCTAGTTTCCTGCACACAAGCATAGTGGAATCCATCTTGTTGTCTTCTCTCCACTCTTCCTATGGGATTATCCTATATGTAAGAAGATGAAGAATAATGTGACTTGTTTTATTAGTCTCTTTTTTGCTTGTCCCTTTCTACAGAGTCCGTGCGAGAGGTTCCCTTCTGCCTTTTCCTCGATCGGCACAAGACATGGAAGTTACTCAGCTTGTGGAAAGTCCCTTGGGTTACTAAAGGAAGACGCAAATCCTTCCATGTAAAGCTGGGAAGTAGCAACATATTGTCTTACACTGAAGAGGCCGCCAGGTGCTTTACAAAAGGCCAAGCAGGTGAGTCCTATAATATCATCGTGTCGGCTTTATTGTCAGGTGTCGGGGGTTTTCCTAATGGAGTAAGTTATGGTGTGTTTACACAGAGAGATTTATCTGACAGATTTTTGAAGCAAAAGCCAGGAACAGGCTATAAACAGGGAACATGTCATAAAGGAAAGACTGAGATTTTTCCTCTTTTCAAATCCATACCTGACTTTGGCTTCCAAATCTGTCAGATAAATCTCTCTGTGAAAAGGAACCATAAAGACCCTATTCCACGGAACGATTATCGTCCATATTCGGCCGATATCGGCCGCTACGGACGATAATCGTCCCATGGAATAGAGTGCAACGATCTGCCGACATCGTTCATGTCGGCTGATTGTTGCAGTCGCTTGTTTTTCAACATGTTGAAAAACAAGCGACTGATATAGCAGCGATCTGCTGCCGCCGCTCCATTGGAAAGGAGCATCGGCAGCAGACGCTGCTATATCCTATGGGCTGCCCGGACGATCAGCGATCACCCGCGCAGCCCCCCCGCAGCTCCCGAGTTGAATAGCGGCGGCAGCGAGTGGGGAACGAGGAGCAAACGAGCGCTGAGAGCGCGAAGGAGCGAAGACACTCAATTTCACTAGTTTTATGGCCCCTTTATTCTTGGGATTGTCCAAAAGGCCTGATTCTCACCAGTTAGACATTTTTTTCAGATCAACTGGTGTCAGAAAATTGTAAATTACTTCTATTAAAAAATCTCCAGTCTTTCAGTACTTATCAGCTGCTATATGTCCTGCAGGAAGTGGTGTATCCTTTCTAGTGTATGACAGTGCTCTCTGCTGCCACCTCTGTCCATGACCGGAAATGTCCAGAGCTGTCTGGACAGAGGTGGCAGCAGAGAGCACTGTGTTAGACTGGATAAAATATACCACTTCCTGCAGGACATACAGCATCTGATAAGTACTGGAAGATTTGAGATTTTTAAACAGAAGTCATTTATTAATCTGTATAATTTTCTAATACCAGTGAATCTGAAAACAGTTTTCTTTCTCCAGAGTACCCCTTTAGTTATTTGGTACCTCGTCCTTTATACCAGTTATATTGCAGGCCTGATATATTTCCCAGCTTCCTCTGCTCAGGCTGTATATCTGTAGATCTATTTAGATTGGAATTACAGCTGATCCATAATTCAGAACACGAGCTGTCGAGCTATGCGTCCTATTCCTGAATTATGGAAGACGTAACATATGGGACAGTCCTGATGGTTTGCTATTAGTTAGTGATTACATTATACTATGGCAGTGATCTCCTACCTGGGGGTCACCAGCTGACTCTACAACAGCCGGCATGCCAGTCTCTAAGCCTGCTGGGAGTTGTAGTATCACAACAGTTGTAAATCCCAGGCTTGAAGGCCATTATACTATTGCATTGATTCGTCTTACTGGTTGGGACGTTAATGGTTGTGACACATGGGTATATATTCATAATGAATGAATGTGCCCTCCATAGATCTGGATGGTTTCCAGTATTGCCTAGTGAGACCAACCTGACCTGACATTGTGGCTACAACCCAAGTTTTTTTTGTTTTTTGTTTTAAGAATGACTGGACTGGGAATGTGACTGGGTTATACAATGCATTCTGATATATCTTCATGGAGGTCAAAGCTCAGCCCACACATTCACCCACATGTGGCCTAAATTAGAACTGGGATCCTCTTCCATCTCTTAATTTCCAAAGAAAAAATACAAATGTTCTTGAACCTAGCCTAGAACCTACAAGATAGAATAGCCTCTCCATAACACGGAACCTGTCATTGCTCATTCTGGAGTCTAGTGGGCAGTCCTACTACTTAGTTTTTTGTAGCTGGCTATTCTTTTCCCCAATGGTTGGTGACCTGCCCGGCTATGAGGGAGTCCCTTGGGCGCTTATCACGGTGGTCTGGAGTGGATTAATGACCCACCTGGACTGTCGGTAACGCCACCCACAGAAAGGGGAGAATATCCAAGGACGGTGTAGCTTGTGTGTAGGTGATGGTGCAATAATCACTGAGTCCCGGTAAAATAAACTTTTTCTTTACCGGTAAATCTTCAGTGATACAAGTGAATTGTATAATACAAGTCCAAGAAATTCTTTTTGGGCGGCACGTCTGTGTCGAGGGTGGTGCTCGTAGTATGAAAAAATTCCTATAGCATCATGAAAGTTCAAGTCTCGGCACACAAATTTCATGCTTCAAGAAATCTTTTATTATAGAAAATTCATCAGATTTTTTTACAGCGGTAAAAAACAGGACGTTTCGGCATCAAGCCTTCCTCAACTGTCTAATCCTGATTACTATTCCTGATAGTACCCGTCCTATCAGGATGACACAAGTCCCCGGCCTAGTTATCTGAGTTGAGCGAAGTGTCCGAAGTTATCCGATGTCACCTGCGGTGCGAGATAGAGTACATAGGCTCTTAGCTGCTTTGCTCTATCCGTATCAGTTCCTCTACTTTAGGATACTGTCCCGCACTGTGTTTAAGCTGTTTACGGTGTGAGTTGGAGTGATCTGTGACTTGTCCTCTCTTTAGGTGTTTAGGACTGCATCTAGAGGATAAGTGTTGCTTTAAAGGGGTTATCCAGCGCTACACAAAAATGGCCACTCTCTTCCAGAGACAGACCCTCTCTTGTCTCCAGTTTGGGTGGGGCTTTGTAACTCTATTCCATTGAAGTGAACAGAGCTTAATTGCAAATTACACCTGAACTGGAGACAAGAGTCATGCTGTTTTTGGAAGAAAGTGGCCATGTTTTTGTAGCACTGGATAACCCCTTTAATGAAAGTCTCTGTGTTCTCCATAGGGGTACGCTACAGCTGGTCTGTCCCTGACAGGGAACCTGACAGAGCCAGGCTCCTAGCTAAGCTCAGCAGGGATGCCTGATATGTGTGTCTTGCTCCACAGAAAACAGAACTGACTAAGTGTGGGTCTACACTTCCTCTCCCCATGTAACAACTTCTTACAGGGTGTATGTAACAGCTCCTGTGAGTGGTGAAGAAGAGAGTGCGAGAAGAAAGGAGGATAGAGATAGGTAGAAGAGAAGAGTAACTCTCATTGGTGTGCAGATTACAAACAAAACAATAACCCTTACATGACCACAGCTGTGCAACAGTTACAAATATACAGAAAGTGACCTCTTGTGGTAAAACTTAAATATACACCTTTATTACCACATTGTTTCTTACAGTACAAGGCTTTTGCCAGGGGTGTTCAAACTATTAACACCCGTAGTGGGATACCACACAATATTTGTCTGTCTGCTGCTAGAGACAGAATTCCCCTAACGACAGGCAGTGGAGGAAGCCCAGGCAAATCTTGTATATTGGCTGTAGGAACTAAGGGAAGCAGGGATTCAAAGAGCACCATAAAGACTAGAGTAGACTAGACTATAGACTGTCATTAACCGCCCCGTCTAGTCATAACAGTGTATCAGTTTTGCTTGGAATATTCCTTTCAAAAGACTTTCAGTATGTCCCAGTTATTTCTTTCAAAAGACTTATGTCCCAGTTATACCCAACCTAGAAATAGTACATGGAGTCCTGTGTGCGTCTCTATCCACGCTGTGCCCTGTCGCTGCTATGATTTCTGGAGCATATTTTGTAGTTATGTGATTTGATCAAGCCTGACTGGCACAGGGTCAGCTCTGTTACGAGTCCCTGTACGGGTTATTCAGTCCCTAATGATCCCTTGATGCTGCTCCATCATAACTGCTCCCCTCTAAAAAACATGGAGGGACGCTTTGTTAAGCAATGTAATAAATGTGACCAGAACGATTATTACCCATTAGCTGAACTGGCGTTCTTGTCCAAGTATGGGCTGACGTAGGGGACTTAATGGACTATTGCTTTAAGAAGCGTTAAACCAAAGAGCCTTTCCAGATGTAATAAAAGAAGTCCCAGGAATCAACAGCCCTTGAGTCGTCCTCGTCTTAAGAATTCTGCTTGGTCCTTTCTGTTCCTGGGAAAGCTGAGTGTCATCAATGTGTTGCAGATTCTTACCCCCCCCCCCCCCCATATATACAAATAGAGTGGATCATCTTTGCTGATTCTATTGAGTTTGTAAAGGATTTGTTTGTACAAGATCTATACACTACACTACAACATATACCATCTGTATCTGTGCTCCACTTTAAGGCTATGTTCACACTACGTAAAAGTACGGCCATTGTTGCCATCAGCAACAACGGCCGTACTTTATGCAGTGTGGAACATTGCCTCTTGTTCTATGGGATCCCGGCCGGAGCGTATACACATCGTATACCCTGCGGCCGGATCCCGTGCAGCGCCGCAAGTAACTGACATGTCAGTTTTCTGCTGCCGCAATTCAATAAGTTGCAGCCGTAGAAAACCCTGTGATTTCACACAATGAAGCGAGCGGCTCCGGCCGCTTGCTTCAATGTGTGCCGCAGGAGGTTCTGATGTGCGCGCACCGATGCGCCCGCATCAGAACACTGTGGCCGGAAAGATCACCCGGCCGGTGTGCCGTTGTGTGAACATGGCCTAGGACATAACACTAATACACAGGCATTCAATTGATTTCAAAGTGTAATACTTCACATCCCCTGTGGGGGTGCTATAGAGAAACAGAATACTTCCTGTTAGATTTCAAAGCAGGAAGATTCTACATCAGGGATGGGGGACCTTTGGCCCACCAGCTGTTGCAAAACTACAATTCCCTTGGCTGTCCAGGCATGATGGGAATTGTAGTTTTGCAACAGCTGGCGGGCCAAAGGTTCCCCATCCCTGCTCTACATGATCAACTTATTATCAAGGGACCCTTCTAACTTAAAGGGTCTCCAAAATAGACAAGCACTTTAACTTTGATTTAAATTAAAGGCTTTCAGTTTTTTTGTTTTTTTTAACCATTGGCTTGATTCCTTAGAACCTTGTCTTATCGGAACACAATTTCTTAAAGGTTTTGTCTCAGTACAAGAATCTCCCTTGCAAATAAATCTGGCTGATCGATTTGCATCATTTCGGGACCTTTGACCACAAACAGCGCCACTCTTGTCCTCAGTTTGTGTGTGGTATTGCAGCTCAATTCTATTGAAGAGAATGGAGTACTTTTCCGAGAAAACAACTCCTTTAGATATATGGATGTGTGTTAAGAGCTCCTAAGGGGGTCTATGAGGAAGGACCCCCCCCTCAATGGCGGCTATGTGCCCTACTAGAGCCTTACTCAAAACAATACTATTAATTGGGCAGGTCAATGCTCAGTAGAAAGCCAACCCTGTCCTGAAACACTCTGTGCTGCTGTGAACATTCTGAGAATCTGATATTGACGGATGATAGGGGATAGAGGTTTCACCTAATAGTATATATCGATTATGGATTATCTTCTCCTTTTTATCCATAGGTGCAAATTCCTAAATCATTCATCCACTATTCCCTGTGAGACCCAGTCATGAAAGTCCCGATCCCGCTTATATTATTATTTATTGCTTCACTGATCGACCTTTGCCGGCAACAGCTCCAAGCGGGTGCACCACAAATCCAGCTGAGATTAGCCGGGACCTCGCGGGTCCCTAATGAAGGTCGTCTGGAGGTCCTTTATAATGGTCAATGGGGGACTGTGTGCGACGACGACTTCAACATAGAAGTGGCCCACGTGATCTGCAAGCAGCTGGGGTTTGAAATGGCCATGAATTGGGCACATAGTGCAAAATACGGACAAGGAGAGGGTAAGTGTATATCATATTCTGCCATAGAGCTAGACTTGGGCCTCACTCACACAAAACAAAGCTAATGTTGTCCTATGGGGGTTTCCATACCTACATGTGACTCAAAGTAAATATGATGACCATACATAGCATAGGGGTGTTTGTACAGGCAGCCCAAACAATCACTATGGAGCTCCTGTCTACAAAAAATCACATTGCTAATTATCATAGTTAGTCATAGCTTAGCGGCACCTAAAAACTATACACAAATGATATTAGGTGAAAAAATTCCATTTGCCAGATCACATCCCTCTAATGCATACATATCTTTGACTTCTAGATCTCAGATTTATAATACAGAGTTCTGTATCTGGCAAAAGCTAAGATTTTCAATGCATGCAGCTGCCAGTAGGGGGAGCTTATGAGCTTACTGCATACTAATTTATAGATAATAGTCATAGTAAGCTCTCCCGGGTAGTGGCTGCAGGTAGCCAGATTTTTTCAATGTAAATCTAATTTTTTACAGGTAATTTTGAGCTGATTTTGAGTTGATGGGTAAACAAATACATTAATTGGCATAAAATATTAACGTTATAGGGATGGTGTTAAAGTTAATGGGCAGTATTTTATAGTTTACATATAAAATTAATGTACATAAAATGTGAGTGATTTTTATGTACAGCATTACTTATTCGGAAATGATCATGATTAACAGTCTGTGCAATACCGAAAAAATAGTTTGAACTACACCAGGCACTGTAATACCATCAGATACATAATAAAGTAATAATCATAAACTTTTATAGTGTGTCTGACCACAAGCTTGTTGAATGTTTACTATAACACCCAGAAGAATAGTTAGTGCAGCTCAGGAAGCTGTAATTCAGAATTTAGTGCTGGATTAGTAATACAATGTTTAAATATAGACACTTTAGGGGTACTCTGGCAAAAATCTTTTTCTTTCAAATCAACTCGTTTCAGAAAGTTTTGTGAATTTGTAATTTACTTCTATTTAAAAATCTCCTGTCTTCCAGTACTTATCAGCTGCTGTACGTCCTGCAGAAAGTGGTGTATTCTTTCTAGTCTGACACAGTGCTCTCTGCTGACACCTCTGTTCACGTCAGGAACTGTCCAGAGCAGTAGCAAATCTCCATAGAAAACCTCTACTGCATGGACAGAGGTGGCAGCAGAGAGCACTGTGTCAGACTGGAAAGAACACACTTCCTGCAGTACATACAGCAGCTGATAAATATTGGAAGACTTTTGGAAGAGATTTTCAAATAGAAGTTAATTACAAATCTGGCTTTCTGACACCAGTCAATCTGAAAGAAAAATATTTTCGTCGTAGTACGTCTTTAACATTTCATGATAAACCTTCTTTTTCCATAGGTCCTATCTGGCTGGATAACGTCCGCTGCTCTGGTGCTGAGAGTTCTCTGTCAGAATGTGAATCAAATGGCTGGGGTGTCACTGACTGCAAACACTCGGAAGATGTCGGCCTTCTCTGTTCAGCAACTCGGCTGAGGCCTTTCGAACAACCTCAAGCAATCTCTGCACAGGTGAGCACCACACAATGCCGCCCGGCACTATATTACTGCCCTCCTCTTTCTTCCACTTTCTTCGAGAGACAGCCCCACTCTTGTCTCCAGCTTGGGCGGGGTTTTGCTGCTCAGTTCCATTGAAGTGAATGGAGCTTAATTGAAAACCGCACCTGAACTGGAGACAAGAGTCGTGCTGTCTCTGAAAGAAAGTGGCCATATTTTTGTAGTGCTGGATAACTCCTTTAAACAACTGCCCACCTAAGGGAGCCAACAAAACTAGGAACCACCCCCATATTAGCTCAAATAAAGGGCTGGAGGGAGGGACAGTTTGCCAGACCTGTGGACTGGCTTTTTCCACCTAGGGCCACCTTTTTTAACATCCTATCTCCACCCAGTTTGCCCTAGTCCTGTCACCATCCCCAGTCATGTGGGCCTGCTCTGATTGGCCCTTTGGCTCCGGCCCTTCTTTATGATTGAAAGTTGACTGCTTAAACCAGGGCTGCTTGTAGCCTGTGCCTTGCTGTGATACTGTTGCTGTTTTTCTTTATGCTCTCATAGCAACTTAAAGGGAACCAATCATGCCAAAAACGGCCACCCAGCACGCTTTCAAAACATTCCCCTGTCCCCTGCGTCCCCTGCATCCCGCGCTGTATGTTAATTGCGGCTAAGTAGTCATCTGGGCGTATGTCTTCTCCATCTAGTCACAGTCCTGGGCGGGTTTCAGCGCTGTAATCACGCCCCGCATGCATAGTAAATGCTTCACAGGACAAGAGCACAGGACAATCTCGCCCAGAGGGGCGTAACTACAGTGCTGGAACCCATCCAGGACCGTGACTAGATGAAGAAGACACACACCCAGATGACTATTTGGCATAATTAGCATACAGCACGGGACGCAGGGGATGCAGGGTACAGGGGTATGTTTGGGAAGCGTGCTGGGTGATGTATCAGCACATTTCCTTAGCATTAGGGCCATTTTTGGCGTGACTGGTTCCCTTTAAGTTGCTATGAGAGCATAAAAAAAACAGCAACAGTATCACAGCAAGGCACAGGCTACAAGCAGCCCTGGTTTAAGCAGTAAACTTTTAATCATAAAGAAGGGCCGGAGTCAAGGGGCCAATCAGTGCAGGCCCACATGACTGGGGATGGTGGCACGACTAGGGCAAACTGGGTGGAGATTTTGGGCATGATTAGTTCCCTTTAAATAGCCAGTGTATCAGTAATCCTCTCTCCCCTCCACAGGCCATCTCTAGTAGTGTACAGCTACTCCTCTGTGAGCATAGAGTTCACTTTCTACTTCACTATGTCATATTATAGCAGAGAGGAATAGGTGGTGTTCTGTCACTGTCCAGACAAGTAAGGGAAAGGAAGGCCTATCCGTGCACTACTGGCACACAGCCCAGCACACAGAGAATGAGAAATTGCTGTACATGATAGAGGGACTCTCTTCAGCACCCTCCCATTTACTAACACTTTGCCAATATAGGATATATACAGTAGGTGCAGCAGTTACATGTGACAGTAGGTGCAGACCTCACCGCAGCAGCAGCGCACCAGAGATCATGAGATCACAACCACTGAATGTCAGAGCCGTATTTATTCCCAGATAATTGCGATGGGAATGAGACTAATGTGCGATGCATTATACATGAATAATCCTGCTCTGGTATTTTTATAAGAGCGTCTCATCCTTCAGAGGAATAATGGTCTAATTGTCCTCAATAATACAATGTTCCCTGTGGCTCCCTTCATTATTGTTATTATGTGAGTCAGTAAGTTCTCCATACAGGGCTGAACGCAGTATAAATGATGGATAGGAAACAGAGACGAGGAGCCGATCTGCTATTGGTGCTGCATGAAAATTGTATATGGGCAGCAGAGCACACATTCTGGTCACCAGGGGCGTAACTAGAATTCATGGGGCCACACAGCAAAAAACAGTATAGCTCTCACAGCCCCCCCCCCAACCGGATGGCACTCAGAAGGGGCCCCATAGCAGTTGCGTGGTCTGCCTCCATGGTAGCTACACCACTGCTGGTGACCAATATAGAAAATGACAAATCTATCAATATATTTTAACCCTTTAATAACAACCAACACAGATGATAATCATAAAATCTGATGTGACCTTTTAACAATGCACATGTGCAAAGGATCCTCATAGGCGGAGCCTCCCAAAGGGGCTACCCATTATTCTTCAAAATTCTCTGCATTCTCCTAGATTATCTAATGTCTAGACATTACAAGAAGCTGCACTAAAATAGTTAGAAAAAGTAATAGCAGTTTGGGCCAACATAACACAGTGCTCTCTGCTGCCACCGCTGTCCATGTCAGGAACTGTCCAGAGCAGGAGAAGTTTTCTATGGGGATTTGCTACAGTGCTGGACAGTTCCTGACATGGATAGAGGTGGCAGCAGAGAGCACTGTGCCAAACTGGAAAGGAAGCACCACTTTCTGCAGGACATACAGCAGCTGATAAGTACTGGGAATTTTTTAAATAGAAGTAAATCAGAAATCTGTACAACTTTCAGAAACCAGTTAATTTGAAAGAAAAAACACCAGAGTACCCCTTTAAGGCTGGGGCTACATATCACATGACCAAAAATATCTATGTAGCCCTGGTCTAGGATGAAACACTGACTTTCAGGCATGATACCTCCTGAAGGAGGTCCATTTTGCATATTGTTTCCCCCGTAGAGCATTGCATGGCCGGAAAAACTCCACACACTGGTTAGACACTTTAGTAAAAAAACAAACAAAAAAACAACATAATACTACTACCGTAATATACATTCATAATACCGTAATAAAATATTATGGGGTCGTTTTAATTTGCTACTAGGGTTTACACCCTGGGGGCCCCTAAGAAATAAGGCCTGAGTATAATACTCCCTTGTGGAGAAGTACAGCTGCCCAGCACATACCTGCTGTACATGATATTTAATCACATCATGGTGGTATAAAGGGGTTAAACCTACAGCGATGGCAATGAAGTGAAGCGGCCCGTGTGACATGTCACAGAAATCTACGTTTTTGGAACCGTGCGCCTGTGCCTGGCCAACGGAAAGCAGAAATATTCAAGGTGGCCGCTTTCCAAGAACAACAATTGTGCACAGTGTCCGACTGACTGTATAAAACGAGAGACTTGTGTGTATGAATAGTGTCACGGAGCATCCGCCTGCATTACCTCACTCCACCCCTGCCTGACATACCAGTGGTGTTTCCTCGGCTCGAAGACATTCCAAGACTTCTCTAAGGATCGCACGGGATGAGATCAGTCACTTTATGGCCGCTGGAAGGATACGCCACAAATCCGAAGACTTAACTCACCAAGAAATATGGTTATGGGTTCAAAGACGGAATAGTTATGATGTAGATGTAGCAGAGCTGAGTTTGTTCATATAACTCCTTATGGGGAATTTAGGTTTATTATAGTATGGAGGCTCCTAAGCAAATGCATAGGAGAAACGTTCTATGGGCCGTGGTGTTGTATGCAGATAGGGATAGGAAGAATCTTCTAGAATAAGAAAACTGACCACGTGAACGTTATAGATACAATGTAAAAAATTATTACAAACTTTAGTAAAGTCACACGATTGTATAAAAAAAAAAAAAAAAAGCACCATATAGCGACCAACATAATAAATTACAGTACTATGCAGTGCCCAACCATAGGGTCTCTACACCACAGTGCCATACAGTGCCCACATAACCTCAGTATATGCAGTTAGGTAAGTACAATGCAGTGACGTATATGTATACTACAGTGCCATGTAGTGCTTACATAACCCAACTTTATGTTATTCTAATACAGTATAATCCAGAGTAGAAATAATACTACAATATAGTAAGAGCTCAAATAGGTATACTAAGTTTAGTAATGGTACCCATACTAGTATAATGTAATACAGGGCCTATCTAAACTAAATCTATATAATGCGCCACAAAGTACTCAAATAATACTGCCTTTATGTCCATAATACCCACAGCATAAATCATACAATGATCAAATACTACCACCATGTACTGCTCAAATAACACTGCCTAACTGTGCTCCAATTATGCCTATATACCAGTGCCCACATAAACCTACTATAACCCATCCAAACATATGGGACAATGCAGTGCACAAACCTCCATAATATTGTGCTGCATGAGCACCAAACAGTGCCTAAATAGTGGCACCATGCAGTGCTGAAATAAGATATGGTCTCTAGACTAATATGTAATAGAGCATATATATATATATATATATATATATATATATATACTTAATAACTTAATATAGTGTCTAAATAGTGCCATAAAGTGCATAAATGATACATACATAGCATGAAGTATACATAAAACCGTGTCATATGATGATCAAATAAACCACCATACACTGCCCAAATAACACTGCCTAACTGTGCCCCAATAATGCCAAATACTAACCTTGTATAAACTTGTAATACTAAAGAATGCCAGGCAGTGCTCACATAAACCTACTATACCATCCCCCAAAATACACATTACAATGCAGTGCACAGAAACACACACCCAAACACTAAAAAACTCAAGTCTTCCCATATTTATCAGCTGCTGTATGCCCTGAAGGAAGTGGTGTATTCTTTCCAGTCTGACACAGTGCTCTCTGCTGCCACCTCTGTCCATGACAGAAACTGTCTAGAGCAGGAGCAAATCCCCATAGAAAAACCTCTCCTGCTCCGGACAGTTCCTGACATGGACAGAGGTGGCAGCAGAGAGCGCTGTGTCAGACTGGAAAGAATGCACCACTTCCTGCAGGACATACAGCAGCTGATAAGTACCAGAAGACTGGCAATTTTTTTTATAAGAAGTAAATTACAAATCTCTCACACTATCTGGCACCAGTTGATTTAAAGGATTTTTTTTTTTTGCTGAACTACGCCTCTAAATAATGCTGCTATACACTGCCCAAATTAGTGTCCAATTACAGCGTTCAAATAGTGCCGCCATATGCAGTTTGAGCAGCTGTAGGTTACTATTGCCATGAATTGCCTCACAAATTCAGTGGTGCAAGAGTTTTAAGAAAAATTGGCAAAAAATAAAGTGATAACAGGAGGAGACCTGTAATGCTGGATAATGGGATAAATGATCATTCCCCACAATGTAAAGCCGCACCGTGGGAACTATCTATGTAGATGGCAAACACTGCACAGCTCTCTAAATACAGTAATACATACAGGAGTCAGATTGAGCATAGACTACGCCTCTCTGCTATGTGTATGTGTGATCTTGTGTTGTCATGCTGCTACAGTGCCGGACTGGCCCACCAGAGCACCGGAGAATCCTCCGGAGGGCCCCCAGCTTTAGAACCTGCACTAACCCTGACAGACATGTCTTTTCTCACTGGTTCTTCGTTGGTCGGCCCCCAGGATCATTTCCTTTGGTGGGCCCCAGATACCCCAGTCCAACACTGTGCTTCTAGCTCGGCCTGTGTAAGTAGTGTCAGGCCTCACTGTTATTATTCTTCCAGCATTCTATTCCTGAACCAGAAAGCTCAGGATGAACAGTGCCTGATCTACCTATAATGATGATGCCCATGTATTTAACTCTTTCAGCACACAAGGAAGGTCGAGGAGGTTAGAATTAAACCAATTTCTGCCCGGGCCAAGGCGAGCCTGCCAGTCACAGAGGGCATCGTGGAAGTGAAGCATCATGGCAGGTGGCGGCAGGTCTGTGACCAGGGCTGGACTATGGATAACAGCAGGGTGGTGTGCGGCATGCTGGGCTTTCCTGGAGAAGTTCAACCAAACATCAAGTTTTACAGGTAAAGCCTATTGGTTATATATATATATATATATATATATATATATGCATTGCCTATGTGTATCACTATCATTACACCCCACCTGGGGAGGACAATTATTGCTGTATCCATTGCTCTTGTATTTCTAAATATCTAGTTTGCATTGAGAAGGCTGGAGATAGTGTCGGACTGGCCCACCACAGGACCGGAGAATGCTCCGGTGGGCCCCCAGCTTAAGAACTTGCACTATCACTGACTGATATGTCATTTCTCACTGGTTCTTCATTGGTGGGCCCCCAGGACCATTTCCTCGGGGGGGCCCCAGATACCCCAGTCCGACAATGGCTGGTTTAAACCTTTCTTCTGCATGGCTGTCCATAAACAATGCATTGTCCTGCATATTCATCATGTGGTGATGGTGCAGGACAGGAGTCTCCTCCGCACCCTCATGGGCAGATGCCCTTTATATAGTCATAGAAAAGGACGGGATAGGGGATAACTCAGATCCTATTTATACAAACTAACCCAAATCAGATCTTTTATACCCCACCCATAGGAATATCTGTGAATGACTCCTAATGCCCACTTTTAGGTCAAGGTTGCATCAATGGCGACTGTTTTTAGAGGGATTATTCTGCAAAATCAAGACTTATCAGCCTTAGATGTCACCATCAATATTAGCTCCCTCTCCCTAAAAAAACGTATCATTGCATCATCACGTGCTAATGCAGAAGGCCTGGTTGCATCTTATCCTATCATATATATATATATTTTAGGACATTTACGGAAGGATGAGTTGTGATTACAGCATGCTGCCTTGTGCTGAACAATGCCACAGGTAGAGGAGCAGACAGGGAATGAATACAGCTGGTGCTACTGACTGCAGAGAAATTAGAAAAAAAGAACATGTCTCAGCATGAGGCTCTGATGAGTAGTAAAAAAAATCTAGGTGATCACCTTTAAAAATTGTAAGCGTTACTGTCACTTTAAAAACAAACAAATGACTTTTAGCATGTCATCATTTGGGGTGGACTTCATATCGAACTCTTAATAAAGAGCAGCGTCACGGTGGAAATCTAACACTCCGACTAATTGAAACTTTTGACATTTCAAAAGTTTCTTAAAGCGACAGTAACAATTTAATGGAATTTATTCAATAAGTTGTATGTAATAACTACAACTCGTCCTGCAATATCTGTGCCCGTCCAGTGTTCCTCAACAAGTGCTGGCAAAACTACAACTCCCAGCATGCCCTGACAGCCAAAGGCTGTCAGGGCATGCTGGGAGTTGTAGTTTCGCAAGTGGATAGGTTTGGCTGACATATGTAATACAGATGACAGTGTGACCAGAGTCTTAGCTCTGTCATCTGTTGACAGATACCATGACGGCCACATGTTGGCTGTAGTAGTTGGGATGTCTCATGAGGACACTGTATTACTACCTTGGTGTTACCCAGCAATGTCGGATGCCACGTTTGTATTGTCCGCAATTGCGCAAAACCCTCCATCAGCGGCAAAATCTAATTATACGTCTTATCTCCCAGGAAAAGCCTGTGGTCGGGGAGAGCCGGCTGTAATTCCTGCATCACACGGCTGTGCTATTCTTATGGGCCGTCCTGTGTAATTTACTCCCATCCCTGTGTTGTTTCCTCTCTGGGAAGCCGGAGCATCTGCGGTGTCTTATTGTTACTTTCCATTGTGACGCCCATGGGGGCTGCCACCCTGCCAGTCACGTGGATGCAGGATCTTATGGAAAGACAAATACACATGTACATAGAGCTCAGGGGTCAGAAGGTAAAACTGGCTCTGCAGTGGGTTTTTGTGCAAAAAACATAGACTCTATAGCGTAGATAAATTAAATCGGTTTGTTTGTTTTTTAAGGAAAACTTTATAGAACTTTATAAAACATTATATAGATTTGTAATTTACTTCTATTTAAAAATCTCCAGTCTTCCAGTACTTATCAGCTGCTGTATGTCCTGCAGGAAGTGATGTATTCTCTCCAGCTCTCTGCTGCCACTTCTGTTTATGTTAGTAACTGTCCAGAGCAGGAGAGGTTTTCTATAGGGATTTGCTACTGCTCTGGACAGTTCCTGACATGGACTGAGGCGGCAGCAGAGAGCACTGTGTCAGACAGGAAAGAATTTACCACTTCCTGCAGGACATACAGCAGCAGATAAGTAATGGAAGACAGGAAATTTTTAAATAGAAGTAAATTACAAATCTGTATAACTTTCTGACATCAGTTTATTTGAAAACAAAAAATTTCACTGGAAAATCCCTTTAAATCAACTGGTGTCAGATAGTTATACTGATTAAGTTTTCCAGTATTTATCAGCTCATCTATATCCTGCAGGAAGTGGTGTATTCTTTCCAGTCTGACACAGTGCTCTCTGCTGCCACCTCTGTCCATGCCAGGAACTGTCCAGAGCAGGAGAGGTTTTCTATGAGGATTTGCTGCTGCTCTGGACAGTTCCTGTCATGGACAGAGGTGGCAGCAGAGAGCACTGTGTCAGACTGGAAAGAATACACCACTTCCTGCAGGACATCCAGCAGCTGATAAGTACTAAAAGGCCAGAGTTGTTGTTTTTTTTTTAAATAGAAGTAATTTACAAATCTGTATAGCTTTCTGGCACTAATTGATTTAAAAACTATTTTTTTCCTCCTGGATATGGCTCAGGAATAAGGTTGAGGGGGTCACACTGGGTTGCTGTGTTGTGATATCTCACCCCGTTATTAGAAAGGAATAAAATCAGCAGGAATCGGAAATAACCTGAATCCTGAGATGTTAATTGCGGATCTCCCGGCAGCACCCTGCCTTGTGACATTGATGCAATTAGTCATGGCTCGCAGCCGCAGCTTATAATAGAAGAAGAAATTCCTTTAAAAACTACATTCACCTGCCCTGACCTTACAGAAAGTAGGGTTAAGTAGGTGTAGGGTTAATTTATAACTAAATACATCAATAACCTTTATCCTGGGCATGATGGTAGTTGTAGTTTTGGAACAGCTGGAAAACCACGTTAGAGATGAGTAAGACTGCTGGAGAAGCTGGATGCAGCCTGAGGACTGCCGGGCTATACAGGACTCCCTAGGGCTGCATCCAGCTTCTTCAGTCACCGGTGATCAATAGCTGAATGGTCAATGTTCTGTATTGGTTCATCAGTATGTGGCTTTGCTGTTCAGGATTCTAGGTTACCTGGGTGCAAATCTCTGGGAGCCTTAGGGCCCTATTCCACCGGACGATTATTGTTCACATAATCGTTAACGATAAACGATCTCAAACGACCGCTGTTGCGAAAGACCTGAAAACGTTCACTCACTTCCATGGAACGATAATCGTTACTTATGATCGTATTTGCGAGCGTTTTTTCTTCGCTATTTTGTTCGTATCTACTGCGAACGACATCTTATTCAATGCGAACGATTTGCGAACGAGCAACGATAAAAATAGGTTCAGGTCTTATAAAGCGATCAACGATTTCTCGTTCGGTCGTTAATCGTTAACTGCATTTCAACCGAACGATTATCGTTTAGATTCGAACGATGTAACGATAATCTGAACGATAATCGTCCGGTGAAATAGGGCCCTAAAAGGGGTTATCGAGGGCTACAAAAACATGGCCACTTTTTCCCCTCTCTTGTCTCCAGGTCAGGTGCGGTTTGCAATTAAGCTCCATTTACTTCAATGGAACTGAGTTTGAAACCCCACCCAATCTGGAGACAAGAAAGGGGAAAAAGTGGCCATGTTTTTTTTTAGCACTGCATAACCCCTTTAAGAAGTTCTCCATCCCTTTAAAATATTTAATATATTACCCGCAGTGCTGTACTTTCCCTAGTCACTGATTTTCTAATTGAGCTGTCACTGCCAAGACGGGCCCGTCCCTGAAATGATATTGGGAGCGTTCAATGGGGAGGCAGAAGATGCCACAGGAGGACCCTGGGGGAGCGTGGTGACATAATCATAGGCTCTTAATTATTTTATATTTAAGGACAGAAATATATAAAAAAAAGTTTAACGTTCTGAAGTACCCCTTTAATCGTGTCATTGGTTATCATCCATACATTATCATTCATTCA
Organism: Dendropsophus ebraccatus; assembly: GCF_027789765.1. Taxonomy (NCBI): domain Eukaryota; kingdom Metazoa; phylum Chordata; class Amphibia; order Anura; family Hylidae; genus Dendropsophus; species Dendropsophus ebraccatus. The sequence continues at coordinate 21,972,064 of NC_091461.1, read as the reverse complement.
TGTACATCCCTGCTCATTCTGGGCTATGTAGTCAAGTGGGAGGTCCTGTACAGTGATTGACAGCTATCTGTGTATTAGTGTGCATATAGAGAGAGCTGTCAACCACTGAGTAGGACCGCCCACTTGACTACTTTGATCAAAATGAGCAGAGATTTACATGAGTAAATAACAAGGATAACTTTTTTAATAATTCCATGCATCAATCTGCTCAGCTCCCCCTGCGCTGCCTACAGATTGGACTGTATTTTCCACATGACAGGTTCCCTTTAAGTATTTTGAACAAAGGTTTTATATGCACGTCCTATTTTCCCATCTTTGTTTTCCTTTTCGTTTTTGGTTGATGCTGGAAACTGCAACCTGTTTGAGAACCTAGCTGCAAGTGGTTCAATTTCCCTACAGCACTCCCACAGGAGAAATAGAGTATTACACAATTCTCAATGAAATGGGCAGCTTGTCTGTGTAATTTATGATTCTAACAGTGTCTCCAGAGTGAAATACTCACTGCTCAGGCCAATAGTTGAGGAATATTTAGGTAGAGTTTATCTTTAAAGGATAACTCTGACATTTTTTTTTCTTTCAAATCAACTGGTGTCAGAAAGTATAGATAGATCTGTAAATTACTTCTATTTAAAAACTCTAGTCTTCCAGTACTTATCAGCTGCTGTATGTCCGACAGGAAGTGGTGTATTCTTTGCAGTCTGACATACTGCTCTCTGCTGCCACCTCTGTTCATGACAGGAACCATCCAGAGCAGTAGCAAATCCCCATAGAAAACATGTCTTGCTCTGGACAGTTCCTGACATGGACAGGGGTGGCAGCAGAGAGCACTGCGTTAGACCGGAAAGAATACACCACTTCCTGCAGGACATATAGCAGCTGATAAGTACTGGAAGACTGGAGATTTTTGAATAAAAGTAAATTACAAATCTATATAACTTCCTGACAGCAGTTGATTTGAACGTTTTTTTCCGCTAGAGTTCCCCTTTAACCAGCTCTGTTGTAGTTTTTGCTCCACGTAGCCTCCTGTTCCTTCTGGATCCTCTTCCATGCAGTAAGTAGCATGTTGTTAGTGTGTGGCAGTAAACAGTCATTGTGTGATTACAGTCGTTGGGAATGGAGATTATTTTTCTGCAGTCGGGGTTGGAATGGCTGCCAGGGTCTGAGTAAGCAGAAAGGAGAGGATGTACATTTTCAGTACTGTAGCAGGAGACAGGTCAATTTCTGTCTTGCAGGAGATAACTCTACGCCAGACTGGAACATTAATTATCTGAGCAAACCTCCCAATTGTTCTCCCGACAAATAGATTTGGCTACATCACAGGGCTCTCATCTCCGATTCATTGCTATCTGCCTGAGAATTTATAATAAAGCTCCAGGCTGAAAATCTGGAGACGAAGCTGAAGGGTTTAGCTGAAGTTAAAATTGAACCCTGATATAGTTCACCAGCCGACGCGTTCTTTATTTCCAAACCTGAATTACAGTACGAATTTCTCCATACTTTTTTTTTTTCCTGTCTTATGAAATCCATAGTGGCCTCGCTCTGGTATTGTGAAGGTTTTTTGTGTTCGGAGATTTAGGGCTCGTTCCCACTGAGGAAAGGTAGCGGAATTCCGCGACGGAATTGTCCGCCGCGGAATGCCGTTAGCCTCCCGCTCATAATGGGAGTCTATGGGAGGCGCGCGCTCCTGCCCTGTCCGCGCTGAAGAATGAACATGTTCCGCTACCTTTCCTCAGTGGGAACGAGCCCTTATATGGAAAACCGTCTCAGAGATCTGAGCGCTAAAGGGGTTAAAGGAGTAGAAACCAGTTACTCTGTTTCTGGAACACTGCCACCTTGGCCTGTAGTGGTTGCTTCTGGTATTGCAGCTCCTGTGGAGCAGAGGTACAGTACTAGGCATAGTCGTACACAGCTGTTTTTGGATGGGGGGGGGGGGGGGAGTGTGTATATATATATATATATATATATATATATCCATATCTAAATATATATATATATATATATATATATATATATATATATACAGTGGTGCCTTGGATTACGTGCATAATTCGTTCTGGGACCGAGCTTGTAATCCAAATCCACTCTTAAACCAAAGAAAATTTTCCCATAAGAAATCACAGATATGCAGAAAACTGGTTCCACACCCCAAAAATAGTGATATTTTAAAATTCTGAATATCAGGTAAAACAAAGGAAACAAACAATGAGAAACAGCTGAATATGTGATAAGATAAGTTACTGTACAGTATAGCAATCAGCATGTGGAGTATAATGTATATAAACTGCATAAACCTAATAACACAGCAGCAGTTTGTAGATACAGGATGGAACTGCAGATCCCCATAATGTGGTATTGTAGTACAACAGGCTAAAATAGAGAAGCAGGGCTGCTGTCAGAGGGCTGTGTGGTCACATGACAGCAATGAGGAAGGGGGTGTGTTCAGCATGGACCAATCAGGTAGTTAGAATCACATAGCTGTGCAGGAGGACAGTAACAGACACTTCTCTACACAACAGTGTGATTGGCAGTCAGATAATAGTAGCAGTTTGTATTGCTAAGTGTGAGTGCAGGCACATTATAACAGCAGTGTGTGTAACTGAGTGTGAGTGCAGGCACATTATAGTAGCAGTGTGTATCGCTGATTGTAAGTGCAGGCAAATTATAGCAGCAGTGTGTATAGGGGAGTGTGAGTGCAGGCACATTATAGCAGGAATGGAGAGAATGGGGAACACACAGGCTGTAAGAGACCGCAGGCAGCATGAAGGAATGAGGAGTACATATGTGGGCACAGTATAGCAGCACTCTTTGTCCGGGGAGAGAGGGGTTACAGCTATGAAGAGATTATCCGCACAGTCCTGTCCCCTGATGTAAGCCCCAGCCTGAAGTGGATCTGCCATGATTTGGAAGGTGAGGGAGAGTTCCTGGATCAGATTAGTGCTGTAGACCCCGCTATGCAGGCCATGCCCCTCCTCCACTCGCCCTCCCACCCTGTACAGGGAGCTCTTAAAGCAAAGCAATGCTCTTACACCAAGTTACAATTTTGAAAAACTGTGAGCTCTTCTTGCAAAACGCTCTTAATCCAAGTTACTCTTAAACCAAGGTACCACTGTATATATATATATATATACACTCACCGGCCACTTTATTAGGTACACCATGCTAGTAATGGGTTGGACCCCCTTTTGCCTTCAGAACTGCCTCAATTCTTGGTGGCATAGATACAACAAGGTGCTGGAAGCTTCCTCAGAGATTTTGGTCCATATTGACATGATGGCATCACACAGTTGCCGCAGATTTGTCGGCTGCACATCCATGATGCCAATCTCCCGTTCCACCACATCCCAAAGATGCTCTATTGGATTGAGATCTGGTGACTGTGGAGGCCATTGGAGTACAGTGAACTCATTGTCATGTTCAAGAAACCAGTCTGAGATGATTCTAGCTTTATGACATGGCGCATTATCCTGCTGAAAGTAGCCATCAGATGTTGGGTACATTGTGGTCATAAAGGGATGGACATGGTCAGCAACAATACTCAGGTAGGCTGTGGCGTTGCAACGATCCTCAATTGGTACCAAGGGGCCAAAGAGTGCCAAGAAAATATTCCCCACACCATGACACCACCACCACCAGCCTGAACCGTTGATACAAGGCAGGATGGATCCATGCTTTCATGTTGTTGACGCCAAATTCTGACCCTACCATCCGAATGTCGCAGCAGAAATCGAGACTCATCAGACCAGGCAACGTTTTTCCAATCTTTTACTGTCCAATTTCGATGAGCTTGTGCAAATTGTAGCCTCAGTTTCCTGTTCGTAGCTGAAAGGAGTGGCACCCGGTGTGGTCTTCTGCTGCTGTAGCCCATCTGCCTCAAAGTTCGACGTCCTGTGCGTTCAGAGATGCTCTTCTGCCTACCTTGGTTGTAACGGTTGGCTATTTGAGTCACTGTTGCCTTTCTATCAGCTCGAACCAGTCTGCCCATTCTCCTCTGACCTCTGGCATCAACAAGGCATTTCCACCCACAGAACTGCCGCTCACTGGATGTTTTTTCATTTTCGGACCATTCTCTGTAAACCCTAGAGATGGTTGTGCGTGAAAATCCTAGTAGATCAGCAGTTTCTGAAATACTCAGTGCTTCTATGGCTACCTAGGCAAAAATTGACGGGATGCAATGATAAAATAACAACAACAACAACAAAAAGGGGTTAATCGGATTTTTAAAAAACACAGCTACTTTCTTGCAAAAGCAGCACCATCTCCAGTGGTTGTGTGTGGTATTACAATTCAGCTCCATTCACTTTAATGGGGTACTCCAGTGAAAATCTTTTTCTTTCAATTCGATTGGTTTTAGAAAGTTATAAAGATTTTTAATTTACTTCTGTTTTCTATTTTAGCCACTAGGCCTGAAACTAAGCTGTGACTTCCTGTCCTGTCCAGATCATGTTTTTAGCTGTCTCCTCCTTATCATCACAAACAGGAGTACAGTGACAGATGACACCAGTACATAGGTAACACAGACAGGAGTATAGTGACAGGTGACAGCAGTATATAGATAACACAGACAGGAGTACAGTGACTGGTGACACCAGTATATAGATAACACAGAACAGTATCTAGATAACAGAGACAGGAGTACAATGACAAGTGACCCCAGTATATAGTTAACACAGACAGGAGTACAGTAACAGGTGACTCCAGTATATAGATAACATAGACAGAAGTACAGTGACCGGTTACACCAGTATATAGCTAACTGTGGTATCCCACCACGGGTGTTTCGTGTTTCCACACCTGTCACAAAGCCCCTCACTCAAAGTTAAGTGGAGGGGCTTTCTTTCTAGCCTATCATTTTTTTTTCTTTTCTTGCACACATTCCTTTCCACCACTCACAGGGTCTCTTACACATCCCTGTAGGAAGTAGTCCCAGTGTGGGAGGAAGTGTAGCTTCGGTCTTACCCAGATTCTCACAGAAAGAGGTGTCACAAAGCGGACGTCTTTGCTGTAGCTAAGCCAGGGCCTGTCTCTGCCAGGACCCTTGTCCGGGACAGTTCAGTCTAGTCTAGACAGCGTGTTACACGTGTATGAAGCAAGCAGAGACACTCAGTTTCTCCAGTCTATCTATTATAGACTCTGCAGTGCTAGGCACTACAAGAGGGAGAAAGTCGGGGATCAACCCAACACACGCCGAGAACCACTCTACAAAGTGCAGGGCAGTATCCTACAACATTAAAGCAAATAGCCTGGACAGAACAAAGATACCAGAAGGTCTACGTATTCTATCTCGCAGTGCAAGTAACCCCGGGAAGTCTCGTACACTCAGCTTAACCCACGTAACCACGACTGGGGCTTGTACCACCCTAGTAGGACAAGTACCTCGACACTGTAGGGTAGAAGATAGTTAGACATTAGTCTAAACACAGGTACAGGTATCACTCTCAAGTATTCTTCAAAAGTTCCGGCAGAGCACAAGTACTACATTGGGTTGGGACTCCCTTGACAAACTTCTCTCCTCTACGCTGCTCCACTCTACCCTCAACTCTATCAGCACCTCTGCAACTACCTCTACTATATTCTTCTCTTTCAAGTATCTCCACAGCACCAACCAAGTCAAGCACTAAAGTCTGTTCCAGATTATCTATTTGCTGCCAAAGTGTTTTATATTTTTCGGAGACTGTACAGTAAAGCTGTTCTATTTTTATCACTGGGACTCAGTCTTCCTTACATCAGCACCAGCACCTATACACATCCACTACACACCTTGGGTCCTTTTTCCCCTTTCTGTGGATGGCGGTACCGATAGTCCGGGTGGGTCAATTGCCACTCAGGACTGCCGTGACAAGAGCCCAAGGGACCCATCACAACCCGGCAGGTCACCGACCATTTGGGGAACACTACAGACCATACACAAAGCAGGTACCAACATCACACCTGTGTGCTGGCGTCACGACAATCATACTAGTACAGTACTACTACACCACATAACAACCCAGCGTCCCCCTCCCTGTACAATGACCTCTATAGAGGTCACTGACCACATCCATAAGGCCTATGGCCCATCGGGCTTGCTGTAACACATATCTCTGAATTCTGTAAAAAAAAAGTTCTGTCCAGATAGTTCCTCCCATAACAATATATATATATATATAAAATTACAATTATATATGTTTTTAGCGTGCAGCTCTAATCAGTAAAAAATATAGGTGATCCATAGCCTTTAAGAACAGGACACTGTTATTGTGGCCCTAAACGTGATGTGAATAGGGCCGTACAGCTGAGTATAAGACGATTGTCTCCAGAGCAGCAATCCTCCCGGCTGATCCATTTATCTGCACTGATAGATTGGAGCAATCAGAAGAGGAGAGAGATTTGTGCCGCTGATGTGTCTGGCACAGGGCATTGTCTAGACTGGGCGCATTTAACCCCCTGACTCCCAGCTGTTTTTTCCCCCCATTTTACCATTGTTTTCATGAGCTAGATAGCCTTTTAATGTATAACGGATAAAGAGGTGATCGGTGCGGGTCTGACCACTAGGATAGGGACACAAATGGCCCCTGGAATGGATTGTATATACTGCACCATTCATTTTCTATAGGGGTTGAGGATTGTTTCCGACTTTTTTTTTGGCAATGCTCAATTCAGTTATCAGGCTGGTACTTGTAGTCCAAATACACGCGACCTAAATACACCTGTGCAAAGTCGTCACTAGACCAAACTATCAGCACCTTGAACACAGGGGTTTTCTATAGTTACTGCTCTGGACAGTTCCTGACATGGACAGGGGTGGCAGCAGAGAGGAGAATACACCACTTCCTGCAGGACATACAGCAGCTGATAAGTACTGGACGACTGGAAATTTTTAAATAGAAATAATATACAAATCTGTATAACTTTCTGACACTAGATGATTACCTTGGTGGTATATTAAAGTTTTTTTGTTGTGTGTGGATGGACGTGCAATGAACATTAATCTGGACTTTTTTGCATTGCATTTGATCAGCAGAACAACTATTCACTTTAAAGTTTAGGATTTTTGTGACTAGCGGCATTAGACCTCGGCCTCCTAGTTATAGTTTATTATCCCGGATAGGTGTTCTAATGGTGTTTTTGCTGAATGAAATTGACCCTATTATAGTGGCGGGTGTCTGGGTGGCCACACGAGCGCCACTCAGCGCTGAATACCACAGGGCCGGCACTCGCTCTATGGCCGGATTCTACGCTGCCATCAAGGAGCTTTAATAGCACATATAAAAGTGCAGCTAAATATCAAGCGGTAATAATAACAGGCAGAGTAATGGCGGCTATTGTATGGCAGCCGGTGACATTAGCCACTAAATGGGCAGCGCTCACCAGATACTACTGACCTTTCAGACTCGGTCGGGCGGCCATAGTCAGCGAGGTGTCATTACAGACGGGGAGCGGCCGCTATGTGATTTAGAGGAGAGCTTTTGGCAAATGATAAGAGCAGCGTATGGTTACGTGTACTGTAATTGTATGTATCTCCACCACAATGTGCTTTATATGGCAGAAGGACAATGGCTGTAAGTGCTGTGGGAGGACTGCGGGATTATATCATGGAAGGTAAATGACCATGCAGAGAACTGTTACACAGAAACCATTGTTACATCTGACTGTAAAGCTATGGAAGGTCACATCATGGGGCAACCTGGGGCCGCCAGCTGTGGGGGAAGGCTCCATGGGCATGATGGGAGATAGATAGAGGATAGATAGATGATAGATAGATAATAGATAGATAGATAGATAGATAGATAGATAGATAGATAGATAGATAGATAGGAGATAGATAGATAGATAGGAGATAGATAGAGGATAGATAGATAATAGATAGATCTAAAAATTCTATCTATATCTATTGCTTGGGTGAAATAAACACCAACTTTTTCTGATTTTCTGGAGGGCTGTGTTGATTCTTTTAATTTGGATATCTATGTATGTATACATGTGCGCATCTATCTCCTATCTATCTATCTATCTATCTATCTATCTATCTATCTATCTCCTATCTATCTATCTATCTATCTCCTATCTATCTATCTATCCATTTATCTATCTATCTATCTATTTATCTATCTATCTATCTATCTATCTATCTATCTATCTCCTATCTATTTATCTATCTATCTATCTATCTATCTATCTATCTATCTATCTCTCTCATATATATCTCCTATCTATCTATCTATCTATCTATCTATCTATCTATCTATCTATCTATCTATCTCCTATCTATCTATCTATCTATCTATCTATCTATTATCTATCTATCTACCTATCTATCTATCTCCTATCTATCTATCTATCTATCTATCTATCTATCTATCTATCTATCTATCTCCTATATATCTATCTATCTCCTATCTATCTATCTATCTATCTCCTATCTATCTATCTATCTATCTATCTATCTATCTATTTATCTATCTATCTATCTATCTATCTATCTATCTATCTATCTATCTCCTATCTATCTATCTATCTATCTATCTCCTATCTATCTATCTATCTATCTATCTATCTCCTATCTATCTATCTATCTATTTATCTATCTATCTATCTATCTATCTATCTCCTATCTATCTATCTATCTATCTATTTATCTATCTATCTATCTATCTATCTATCTATCTATCTATCTACAGTATCTATCTCCTATCTATCTATCTATCTATCTATCTATCTATCTATCTATCTATCTATCAATCTATTTATTTATCTCCTATCTATCTATCTATCTATCTATCTATCTATCTATCAATCTATTTATTTATCTCCTATCTATCTATCTCCTATCTATCTATTTATCTATCTATCCATTTATCTATCTATCTATCTATCTATCTATCTATCTATCTCCTATCTATCTATCTATCTATCTATCTATCTATCTATCTATCTATCCATCTGCTCACATGTAGCTGACACTAAGAAGCTTCTATAAACAATATATCAGGATTCTGGAATAAATCCGGTCTACCATGTATCATCATAAATAAATTCCAGGATGAACCAGACATTTGCTTCTGCTCGAAAAGTTGCTATAGAAACTTCATACTGGAGGAGAGAAGAAGAAAACCATCTGGTCACAGCTTTTTTTTCCGGCTTGGATACAGAAAATGTATAGTAAGCAGTTTTAGCACAGTCTCTCAGCAGGGGCTATCTATGGTTGACAATTTATTTTTTTTGCTATATTCAGAGTATCTTTTAATCTATTCTAAGCGACTTAATAATTTACAGAGGTGAAGCACTCAGTCACTCCAGTAATATCACCTGTTGGCCTCAGGAGGGTCGGGGGGGGGGGGGGGGGGGGGGGGTCGGTGTCACCGGGCTTGACACCTTGTAAGATCGACTTTATGCTATTTGATATAATATATCTCTATATGGAATGGAAATATGTGCTTCTGATACAAGGCTTCAAATTCCCTACATGATAACATGGTAAAACCTTATTTATCCCCCAAAACTTCTTTCATTCTATATACTAAAGGCTACCTTCTATATTTTCCTGGCCCTTGTTAATTGAAATGTCTGTAATGACCCCAGCACAACTGGTCTTGACCTATAGCAGTCGCCTTTTCTGGGTCCTAACTGTAACTTTCAGTACTCAGATACCCCCAGGACTTACAGTAGGGCCAAACTGTTTAACAGTCCGTCACAAGAACATACATGAAGGCATGTATCATTGCAAGCAGGTAACCAATAACAAGAATAAAACTCAGCAAGAGATGATCGATAACAAATAATAGTGGGGATGGATGACGGCACATATCAATGATGAAGATAGCAATCAAGAATTGTAGCCTATGGGTAATGACTAGGAAAAAAAGTACAAAAACTAACTAAATCTGTCCCTGAATGCTGACCCTAACACTAGATGCCATTGATTCTTACTGTCCCTTCAAATAACCCTGATCTGTAAAACCGACCCTAACAATCAACAGGAGGACTCTATGACCCAGACATAAAAAATAAAGCAAATGCAACAAAATTAACAGCTACTAAAAGATATAGAAACAAGGATTACACAAGAAAGAACCACCACCATCACAGGTGGCTGGCATCAGAGATAACTTTAATGCCAGCTGTTTAGCCACTTAGATGCCATGGTCAATGGTGACTGCAGCATCTGAGCAGTTAAATCCTATGTAATGTTCCAGCATCTGACCGGCCTTTTGGCTGCCATGATAATAAAATAAAATAAAAAAAAAAAAAAGTAAGAATTAAAAAAATATATATAACAAATGTCCCATAATAAAAAAAATTCCAAAACAATCCAATGGAGTAAAAAGTAGGGAAAAAAACAACAAAAAACAAACAATCAATCAAATGGGTACCAAAATGCAATAAAAAAAAAACACTCCGCTCACTGAACAAGAATAAAAAAAATTCTAAGCGTAACAATAAGAGGTTTATGTTCGGTAATATCCCTTTAATCGGCGGCTTCAGTGTCTGTCAGGAAGCCGTTCTCCAGGAACAAGTAACATTTAACATTCTCATCAGTGAAAGTAAATGAAATATCACAAGTCTTAAATATTAATACACATTTAATTAAAAGTTTAGGAAAAGCAAAATGTTTATGGACGCTTTAATTAACGGATAGTGTCTCCTCCGTGCGGATGTTCGCAGCTGTAAATAACGCTTGTTATGCTGCATGAATCATGTATAGCGGGGCCTACAGCAGCTGCAGTGATGGAAAGGGTCTAATAAGGGACAGGGATGTCAGAGGACCCTATGGATTGTGGCCACATATACAGCAGCATCACATACTGCTCATATACAGGTCCATGAAACCAACACAATGGATAGATGGGCACAATGTGGATAGACACAGCCAGGTTGCCTCTTTATAAGGTGAATAAGTGATTGTTGCCATGCAGTGTGTTTCATGCTGCTATACAGCCGTATAATACACATAAATAATGCTTATGCAACTGTATGCATAAATAATACTGCCATACAGCATGCATAAATAATGCTGCCAACTGTACATATCAATAGTGCTACCATACTGTACATATAAATAATTCTGCCATACTGTACACATAAATAATATTGTCAACTGTGTGTGTGTGTATATATATTTATATATAAACAAATGAAATAAAAAATGATCTTTATCGCTGTAGCTGATACGGAGGTGATATACGTACAGTAATAGCTAATACAGAATTGCTATAGAGAATATGCATAAGTTAAACTAAGTGGAAACTTCATGTAGTCCTGGCACATTGACCGTGATGCTGGATCTAAAAATAGCGATACACAGGTGTATTATATGATTCAGTGATGCAGCAGTTTCCTACCTGTCATCCGCTGTGATGTTCGTTAGTTGCAATTTTGCTGTTAGGCTACAAACCCACTTGGCGGGTCTGCAGCGAGCCCCCTCGCGGCAGGCGATTGGGGGGGCGTGCGATCGGTGCTCCCCAGATCTTAATCCCATTGAGAACTTGTGGTCAATCATCAAGAGACGGGTGGACAAACAAAAACCAACAAGTTCTGACAAAATGCAAGCATTGATTGTGCAAGAATGGACTGCTATCAGTCAGGATTTGGTCCAGAAGTTGATTGAGAGAGAATTGCAGAGGTCCTGAAGAAGAAGGGTCAACATTGCAAATATTGACTTGCTGCATTACAGGGGTTATACAGCGCTACAAAAACATGGCCACTTTCCCCCTACTGTTGTCTCCAGATTGGGTGGGGTTTTGAAACTCAGTTCCATTGAAGTAAATGGAGGTTAATTGCAAATTGCACCTGAACTGGAGACAACAGTAGGGGGAAAGTGGCCATGTTTTTGTAGCGCTGGAAAACCCCTTTAACTCATTCTAACTGTCAATATAAGCTTTTGTTACTCATAATATGATTGCAAGTATATTTCTGTATGTGATAAAAACATCTGACAAACACACATAAAAACCAGAGGGCAGCGGATCATGTGAAAATATAATATTTGTGTCATTCTCAAAACTTTTGACCATGACTGTACATACATACATACATATAAATAATACTGCCAACTACAAAAAAGGGGTCCATGGATCCTCAGTTGCGAGTCTCAAAACACGGGAATAGCCAGATATCCCTCTCTCCAGAGAAGGAAGCCCATTGCCAAGGGGTGCCTCCTAGTGGGGAAAGCACCAATTACCCTGATACTTAGTCCCTCAGGTCGTCACTCTGTTGCAAGCTTTAGGACCTAAATAGGGAAACACCAGGGTGGCCCCTGTAAGTCAAAGTCTAACTCTGTTGCGAGTGTAATGACATAAGACAAGGGTTACCAAGGCTAGGCATCCATCCACAGACTGCAGTTTCGGGGTATTTGCTCCTCGTCAGTGTGGAGCAGAATTCTGGCTACTGGGGCAATGATAAATAGACCAACAAATCACGACAATCACTGAGTTCAAGGAGAACAGTGAAAAGAACCAATGGAGTACTCATTTAAGAGTCTCCACTGATTGTCCCCTACAAAATTTGAATATGCGCTCGCAACAGAGTTAGATTTTGACTTGCAGGGGCCACACTGGTGTTTCCCTATTTACGTCTCTAAGCTCGTAACAGAGTGAGGACCTGAGGGACTACGTATCAGGGTAATTGGTGCTCTACCCACTAGGAGGCACCCCTTGGCAATGGGCTTCCTTCTCTGGAGAGAGGGATATCTGGCTATTCCCGTGTTTTGAGACTCGTAACTGAGGCTCCACGGACACCTTCTTTGCATATTCAAATTTTGTAGGGGGCAATCAGTGGAGACTCTTAAATTACTTCATTGGTTTTTTTCACTGTTCTCCTTGAGTTCAGTGATTGGTGTGTTTTGTTGGTACATACATACATATATATATACATACATATACATACACACAGTGGTGCCTTAGATTACAAGCGTAATTCGTTCCGGGCCCGCGCTTGTAATCCAAATCTACTCTTAAACAAAAGCAAATTTTCCCACAAGAAATCATAGAAATGCAGACAATTGATTCCCCACCCCAAAAATAATGATTTATTATTCTGAATAACATGTAAAACTAATGAAACATTCAGAAGCAGCAGAATATGTGATATTATAAGTGACTGTACAGTAATGGAGAGGATGGGAAACACAAGGGCGGACAGAGACTGCAGGGAGTATGAAGGGATGAGGAGGGCAGATGTGGGCACATACATGCAGTGCTCTCTGTCCGGGGAGAGAGGGGTTACAGCTATGGAGAGATTACCTCCACAGTCCTGTCCTCTGATGCAAGCCCCAGCCTGAAGTGGATCTGCTATGATTTGGAAGGTGAGGAAGACTTTCTGGGTCAGAGTACAGTGCTGTAGACCCCGCTATGCAGACCATGCCCCTCCCCCACTCGCGCTCCCACACAGTACAGGGAGCTCTTAAACCAAAGCAATGCTCTGAAATCAAGTCACAATTTTGAAAAACTGTGAGCTCCTAAACCAAAACGCTCTTAAACCAAGTCACTCTCAAAGTATATATATATATATAGAGAAAGAGAGAGAGAGAGAGAGAGAGATAATGCTGCCATACTGTAAATATCAATAGTGCTACCATATTGTACATATAAATTATTCTGCCAACAGTGTGTGTACATATATATATATATATATATATATATATATATATATATATATAGAGAGAGAGAGAGAGAGAGAGAGAGAGAGAGAGATTATGCTCATAAATGATGCTGCCATACTGTACTTGTATATAATGCTGACATGTTATACATATAAATAAAGCTGCCATACCATACACATAAGTAATAATAATATATATACAGACAAAATGGCCCCTAAAATTATGTCATCTGAGGTACTTTGTATACAACAGTGTCTGCAGAGCGTCTTCTATATGCAGGGCCAGCAGAGTGTTACCCCCATAAGGGTCTTCTGCCAATTATCAGCTAGGAGTATTGCAAGAAACGATACTGCAGCAGATAATCAGCCAGTGTAAATGTCACAGCGATCAGCTGACGATCGGAAAAATGCCTGATCGTTGGCCCAGGGGATGTGCGGGTGATAACGATAAAGGCAAACTTACAGCACAGACACACTACATACATATATCCATACTGTCATTCCAGATTACACAGCAGTACATACTTACCTAGTGCACTGCTGCTGTGTGATCCGGCATCCTGTTCTCTGGCTCTCCTGTCCAGCTGCTGTCTTCAGGCCCCACCTCCTTCAGAATGATTGACATCTTGAAGACACAGCGGCTGGATGGCAGAACCAGAGAATAGGATGCCAGATCGCACAGCAGCGCTAGGTAAGTATTTACTGCTGTGTTATCTGACAGCACGGACATATGTATATCCATGCTGTCAGTTTCTATGTCTGCACTAATGATACATGAATCGTTCGTGCAGCCCGGCCACTCGATTTATCATGCAATGCAAATTTCCTGATGCGGAGTGTTTCTTTTTTTTGTTGATCCTGCACTTTATTGGAGTGGGAGCGGTACGCTGGTTTTTAGTATACTGACTAAGCTATGATCACTACGACTCCCATCACTCTTAGCAGATGTGGGGGGGCTGTGTTTTTGTTACTTTGGCCCTTCCAGCTGTGATTCTCCTCTTTTCGGCTTCATAAAGCAGCAGTTTCTAAGAATCTCCTTAATGGATCTATAAATGTTCGGCCTGTTTTTCGCTGTTTTGTTGTGTCCCGATATTCTCCGCTTATTTATTTCCAGCACTTATATGTAAAGTGCACTTCTGTTCTTCTAAAGTCGAGTATGTGGTCGGAGCAAAGTCGTTCCAGAATAAACCGTAATGAGCCCCTGTCCATGTGCCTTATGGGACCATGTGGACCCTACATAATGCTGCCTTCTATTGGTACTCACCCTGAAAGACTCAACATCCTCTCATCCCGCTATGTGAGTGAATACTGTGCTGTGGTCGCTGTAGAGGAAATGATCACTTTCCAGCTGCTTGGCCCTTGTCAATCCGCTGATGACCAGTCGATACTCAGAAACGTTAAAGGGGTAGTTCAGCAAAGTTCAAATCAACTGGTGACGGAAAGTGCCAGAGATTTGTAATTCACTCCTATTAAAAAAAAATCTCAAGTCTTCCAGCCCTTATCAGCTGCTGTATGTCCTGCAGGAGGTGGTTTATTCAATTCTTCCCAGTCCGAAGAGCAGGAGAGATTTACTATAAGGACTTGGTACTGCTCTGGACAGTTCCTGGCATGGACAGAGGTGGCAGCAGAGAGCACTGTGTCAGACTAGAAAGAATACATGGCTTCCTGTAGGACATACAGTAGCTGATAAGTACTGGAAGACTGCAGATTTTTTTAACAAAATAGAAGTAAAGTACAAATCTCTGGCAAAACTCTGAACTACCCCTTTAATTGTTCAAATGGGACAACTTCTTTACAGTGGACAGCTCTTCTGTTATTTTAGCTTTTAGTGTTGAGCGCGTTACGGAAGTTGAGCATTTTTCAGTGCTGGAGTGACAACCCCCATTGAAATCAATGGGTGACTTGAGCATCTGACCAGGTCCCTTCTAATCTGCAGAGTGGAGGGTACCTGGTTAACCTTTTGTTTAAACATCCCTTAAAGGGACAAAATAAAAATATTGGAACAAAAAATTTAAATAGATTACTGCGATGGTCAGGAGAGATAACGGACGGCCGATGATCTGTCCAACAGCTGAACGTTCGGCCGTCGGTTATTAAAGGTATATAGCCGCCTTTACCCGAACACCACGATGGAGCACCCCGATGCTCGATCCAGCACTGTCGAGCTGCTCACTGAACACTAGTAGCTTTAGTCGCCTATGCTGCAGCGATCACAGGAACTCCTATTTGCTATACTATACCATACTGTGGGTGACCAAGAGTGACAAACAACTGTGATAATAAAGGAGATCTGGAAGGCAAGGAAATAAATGATTGATATCTCTTATATGTATTCCTACAGGAAACTCTGGAATATGAAGGTCAAGGCTCCAAAATCCAGGTGAGTAGAAGTTTATATAGTGGAATGAAATGAAGGGATAATATTGATTTATAATCAATATATTGTAATTCTATTCATTCTGACCATTTTCAATATCTCTGTTTGCTGTCATTTACTGTAAATACTATGTACATTTAAAGGGGTTATCCAGGATTACAAAAAGCACAACTACCTTCTTGCAAAACAGCGCCACCCCTGTCCTCAGGTTGGGTGCAGTATTACAATTCATTTCAATTGACCTAAACTGAGGACATGAGTGGTGTGGTTTCTGGAATTGACCATGTTTTTTAACCAGTTTAATATCTGACAACCAGTTTATACCTAATCTTGTTCACAGAGCTGATGGTTGTCACTATGTATCAGTGTAGGCTATCCCTAAATATATAAGAACTAGTGACCAGTTATCTTTACCTGCACTGGTACATTGTGACGGAGTGAAGCTGTGTACACAGGGGTGATTCCATTCACAGACACCTAGCAGAGATCTTGAAAATGGACAGCGGGTGTTTTTTTTTTTCTTATTTAAAGGGGTTATCCAGCGCTGCAAAAACATGGCCACTTTTCCCCCTACTGTTGTCTCCAGTTCAGGTGCAGTTTGCAATTAAGCTCCATTTACTTCAATGGAACTGAGTTTTAAAACCCCACCCAAACTGGAGACAAGAGAGGGGGAAAAGTGGCCGTGTTTTTGTAGCGCTGGATAACCCCTTTAAAGGGTCTTACTATCCCCTGCATAGTGGACTGATCATTTCCTCTGACATCTTCTCAGGTTAAAGATGCTGAGTGAGAAGAAAATGTTCTGGATTCACAAGGTTAGCTGTTCCGGAACAGAACCGCATCTAGCCAACTGCAAAGTCCAGGTTTCTCCGAAGCCCTTTAAGCCGGCATGTATAAATGGGATGCACGCTGTAGTGAAATGCGTGGCCGCACCCAACTCCGGAGCGGGGAACAAAAATAGCTTCAAGAAGGCATTTAAGACCATGGTAAGTGCATGATTTCATATCCAAACCAGTATAAACCATCATCATTTTACAATCTAACCCTACGATATATATACTCATACAGGAGCGATCCTGAGTACAGATGTTGCTGCACTATATGTGACTGTGTGACTAGTGGGAGTAGACTTTATAGTGTCTGAGGGCAGAATGTGATAAGGTGTGAATTATTGCCTATGTGTGGTGGGGAGCAGGACTCACAGGCTTTCTCTATGTGTGGGTGGGAAGCAGGACTCACAGGCTTTCTCTATGTGTGTGGGGAGCAGGACTCACAGGCTTTCTCTATGTGTGGTGGAAGCAGGACTCACAGGCTTTCTCTATATGTAGGTTGGGGGGGGGGAGCAGGACTCACAGGCTTTCTCTATGTGTGGAGGGAAGCAGGACTCACAGGCTTTCTCTATGTGTGGGGGGAGCAGGACTCACAGGCTTTCTCTATGTGTGGTGGGGAGCAGGACTCACAGGCTTTCTCTATGTGTGTGGGGAGCAGGACTCACAGGCTTTCTCTATGTGTGTGGGGAGCAGGACTCACAGGCTTTCTCTATGTGTGGTGGAAGCAGGACTCACAGGCTTTCTCTATGTGTGGATGGAAGCAGGACTCACAGGCTTTCTCTATGTGTGGGGGGAGCAGGACTCACAGGCTTTCTCTATGTGTGGGGGGAAGCAGGACTCACAGGCTTTCTCTATGTGTGGGGGGAGCAGGACTCACAGGCTTTCTCTATGTGTGGTGGAAGCAGGACTCACAGGCTTTCTCTATGTGTGGAGGGAAGCAGGACTCACAGGCTTTCTCTATGTGTGGGAGGAGAAGGACTCACAGGCTTTCTCTATGTGTGGGGAGGAGGAGCAGGACTCACAGGCTTTCTCTATGTGTGGAGGGAAGCAGGACTCACAGGCTTTCTCTATGTGTGGGTGGGGGGAGAAGGACTCACATGCTTTCTCTGTTTCTCTGCAAACTCAGTGTCCTCCCCAGAAACAGAGACCTAACAACCCCCCCTATAATCATATATTCATCCCTAGGAGCCCCTTGTGAGGCTGAGGTCGGGGCCCCACGCCGGTGAGGGCAGAGTAGAAGTCTTAAGAAACGGCAAATGGGGAACAGTATGCGACGATAAGTGGAATCTCCTGTCGGCCAGCGTGGTGTGCCGGGAGCTCGGCTACGGATCGGCTAAAGAGGCCATACTAGGAGCCCAGTTGGGACAAGGTAAGATCTTACAATAATGACTCCGTTTCTTATTAATACACTGCCAATGAAAGTTTATTAAAGCCCGGACCTGTTCCTCGCTAATAAATTAGTAGTAAAACTTTTATGATAATATAATTACAATAGTAACATCATACTTGTTACCGCAGCCCAGTAATTATACAGACGGCTGTAAACTATTAGACTTGGCAGCGGATGTGAGAAGTAGAAATATCGCTGTTTGTTAAATGGCTGTATGCAAATGTAGAGAGAGCGAGAGAGAGAGCGATGGCCAATAAGACTTATTCCTTCAGCGCAGTTTCCTCCAGAAAGTGGTTTTTAATCAAATCACATTTCAGCCATTAATTTTTCTTTCTACTTGGAAATGTTTTCGGCTTTTATCTTGGCGGAGTGTTTATTATCTGTTTTGTAGCTGCCATTCTTCCTTGTTATCCCCGTGGTACAAGAAAGGCCTGCAATTTATTTGCGCCTGGGGTGAATTAGAAATAGTATCAAATTATTCAATGCGACGTATCCTCTTTATTTTTTTGTCATAGAAGAGGCTGCAATGAGACTTATTTGGCTGGATAGTCCTTAAGAAAGTGACTGTAGCGACAGGTCGCACAGCGGTGTATGTCATCCTGCCGCTGCCATGTCTAATGCCTTAATCCTTAAAGGGGTACTCCAGAAAGTGTTGTTTTTTAATTAAATGAACTGAATCCAGAAAGTTTTACAAATTTGTAAGTTACTTCTAATCAAAAATCTCAAATCTTCCCATTACTTATCAGCTGCTGTATGTCCTGCAGGAAGTGGAGTATTCTTACCAGTCTCTGTTGCCACCTCTGGCAGGGACTGAACAGATACATGTCTAAGCTCACAATTATTGACTTAGAAGATGCTCTTTGCTAAGCTATAAAGCACCAGGTCCCCATTTGCTTTTTGTCCACAGGGACCCTCTGCTGTCTGAATTTATCCCTGTATGGAGGTAAAGTCAGTCAGGGTTAGAGATGACTGAATTCATTTGGTACAAAAGAGATTCAGTCCAAATAAAAAAAAAAGATTCAATTTAGAAATGTTACTTGCAATACCACATCTGACCAGCTGGTGTGCTGTAAGGTAGGAACCTGAACAATACTCCACCTACTGGTAAAAAAAATGTAATCTAGCAATTTTGCCTTATATGCTTCAGAGTTGTATATTCATGGCCTATGCTTCTTCTGATCTGAATGGTCTTAAGCTTTTACTAGACATCCATGGATCACTCACTAAGTTGTTCCTGTGTTTTAGGATATGGTCCCATTCACATGAATGAGGTGCTCTGCACTGGGCGGGAAAAGTCCATTACTGAATGCAAGTTCAAAGAGGCGAGTATAGCCGGCTGCCAACATGAAGAAGATGCGGCTGTGAGGTGCAATGTTGCTCAGATGGGATTCGGAGATCAGGTAAGTGTTGGTCATTGAGCATCAACAGCCACAGAAACACGCGTGACATGTGACAATGCAAAATACAATAAAAAAAAAAAGCAGAAACAGGAGGTATTTGGAATGAGAATTCATCATTAAAAGGGGTACTCCGCCACTGATAAAAAAAAAAAAAATCAATCATAAACATAGTTTTTACACTTACCATCCCTCCTGAGTCTGCCTCTGTTTGAATTTCCCGCTGTTTGCAGGTCCCTGAAGCTCCATTTAGTGGCTTCATTTTTCTTCACTTCCTGGTTTGGGATTCCCATGATGCACTTTGTCTCCTGTGATGTCTAATTGACTCCGGAGAACTGTTAGATGGCTTACAGCTTGCTCAGCCAATCAGAGCTAAGCAACCTAAGTCATGTGCCAAAGGGAGGCTGGCCTAACAGGGCTTAGATCCACCTCCCTCTTGATGATGTCATTGTCCCAAAATGGTTGCCACAGAACAGCCTGGGGTCAACAGTCTTTAGGTAAGAATGAGTTTACTTTACTTCCTAGTGAGGGGTTGAGGGGGGGGAAAGATAGGGAAGGGGGGCAGATAGGTGATTGAAGCATATTACATAGTTATATAACTTTGTAATGTGTTTCAATTACTGGGGAAAGCTTTTTGCTGGAGTACCCCTTTAAAGGGCTTCTCAGATTGGGATGTGGTGGTATCCTCAGCAGTCAGCCTTAGGACATAGATGACCCTGGCAGGACATTTCTTTGTTTCCCATTGTGATCAGTGGTTTGCAATGTGATCTACATTTGTTTTATTATGAGTCATGAGACAACTTCTCGGAGGGTTCTCCATCGACCTTGATTCATAAATCTCTTCCTGTTTGGTTGTATGGTGGAGATCTATCAACCAAGGATGGCAAGGGGGGCGAAAGCCACCAGGGCCGGCCATGATGACAAGGCAGCATGACAAGTTCCCTTTAAGAGTCTGGTGAGAAGCCTGCAGTGATGCAACAGATTTCCCTTCCACCCTAAGGGTCCTTTACCTGAAGCGATTTTTCAACGATAAACGATCTCAAACGACCGCTATGGCGAAGTACCTGAAATAGTTCACCCAATCACACGGAACGACAATCGTTACTTGCGGTCGTCCTGTCGTCCCTACTGCACCGAACGATGCACAAATGATTTGCAATCAGCGATAAAAATAGGTCCAAATTCTATTAAGTAACCAAAGATTTCTCATTGGTCGTTTAATCGATGTCAGCTATAACAACGGTTATCATTCAATTACGAACGATCTAACGGTTTTTCAAACAATAATCATCCCGTGGAATAGGGCCCTTACACTTTTACACCAGATCCTTTCCTTTCCCTTGTTTCTGAGATGTTGGCCACTTGAAACTTGGTCTGGTCCTATCTGAGGATGGCTTCTCCAACTATGTGCCAAGACTTCTATATGTGTTCTCCATAAATAGTAAAATAACTAGGCCAGGTAGGTTAAAGCAACCTCTTGCAGATCTAATCACCAGGGATTCAAAGAACACAAAGGAAGATTTATTGATGTTCATCTTGACTCCAGTCAATAGCATTGCCCAGGATCTTGAACCTTAAGGGTACGTTCACACTTACCGGATCCACAACAGATCCGCAGCAGATTTCATTTAAATACCTAAACACAGCATCAAATCTGCACCATCAAATCTGCTGCGGATCTGCTGCGGATCCTGTAGGTGTGAACGCACCCTTAATATAATTCTAATTCCATATGTGATGGTTGTTCTACTAAGAAAATGCAAATCCAAAACACATATTAGATTACTACCACCATGATAGCATTGCCTAGTATAAAAAAAAGAAATCCATAATTGCAATGTAAAAAAAATGTGCCTCCTAATTTCAGATACGCCTGGTAGGAGGAAGATCAACCGAAGAAGGCAAAGTGGAGGTCCAGATGGTTGTTAAAGGTGTCAAGAAATGGGGAGCCATATGTGGAGAACTGTGGGGTATTAATGAAGCCATGGTGGTGTGCCGGCAGATGGGCTTGGGATTTGCCAACCACGCCATACAAGTAAGGACCCGATCTAAAGAACTGTACAACAATGACAGACGGTGCGTGAAAAATATTAGAACAATGTCATCTAATGAAACCCTCAATGAAAAACTCAAGAGTGCTTGTACTTATATAGCTCTAATACGGGGGCCATTACTTGTTGGTCTCGTCCATATTTTAGAATCTGCAAATAGGTCTCCATCGTTACCAAAAAATAGTTGAGTAGAAGACTATGGAATGACAGATAATTACAGTGTGTTTTCCTATTGTCTCTCTAGGAGACATGGTACTGGCAAGGGACTACCGGTGCCGAGGATGTTGTGCTAAGTGGTGTGCGCTGCTCTGGCACAGAGCTGGCTCTACAACAGTGCCGCCATCATAGTGTGGTACACTGTCCTCGAGGAGGGGGCCGACGAGCTGCTGGAGTTACCTGTACAGAACGTAAGTATAATAAATAGTTTTGAGAAGTTGATACCATTTGGCATTGGGGCATACGTCCTGGGTCTCCTGCTTTTAACATATTCAGTTATTTCTATCTTCCCTGGTGCCCCAGTCATTTTTAGAGTCTGACACTTATAAGCAGTAGAAAGAGATATTATCACATATCCTTACACCTTGAAATTTTTGATCGGTCCGGTTTGAGTGTTTAGACCAGCAATGATCACAAGGCTGCAGCTTTGCGTCAGTGAAAAAGTCAGTCTCTATTTGGAGCCCAACTAATGTCAGCTTGGAGAGGACTACTCTTAAAGTATTTTCCTGGCTCGTTCTTTTGGTCGGTAGGGGTCTAAACACTCAGACCCCGGACCGATCAAAATTTTTGACGTGTCTCTAGGACTTGTCAAAAGTTTTTTTTAAAAATGACAGTGACACCTTAAATTCTGTCAATTTATTTTCTGACTCTTTACTGTATACAGAGTTTCTCCATAATTTAGCATCTTCTTTTTGGTCCTTGAGACGTCTCAACAGTATCATCATGGTTTCCAGTTTGCTTCATCTTATTGATGTCTCTTCTCTTTTCCTTTGAACTTTCTTAAACCTAATGCTCTTTTCCAGTAAACTGGATCCTCTCATAATATGATAATACCAGTATGAAGCTTTAGCCTGGAATTTAACTCTTCAAGTGGAAGGTTCAGTCTCAGAGGCGTAACAAGTTCTTAGGTCTTGAGTAGAGTTGATCGAACCTCAGGAAATCCTAGGTTCGATCGAACTCGAACATTCACGAACCTGCCGCATTTGATTGCTGAAGCCTTCCTGGTCCATGGGGACGAAGGAGACTGCCTGGGTACCGCCTGGAACCCGGAATTCCAGGCGGTCCCTGGGCACTCTCCTCCTTTCCCACGGACCGGGAAGGCATCAGCAATCAAATGCACCAGGTTCGTGAGTGTTCGAGATCGATCAAACCTAGGATTTTCTGAGGTTCGATCAACACTAGTCTTGAGAAGAGCGCGACAAGAGCATGCTTGAGTCGGAATCGCTCAACATTTGAATGTTGGTGGCTGACGAAGATGGATGCAGCCCTAGGGAGTCCGGGAAAACATGGATACAGCTATAGGTCATAGTTGTCCAGGACTCCCTAGAGCTGCATCCAACTTCTTCAGCCACTTTTATTCAAATGCCAAGGGATCAGACTCAAACATGCTCTAGTTGTGCTCATCTCTACTTAGGTCCCTTTACCAAATCTGTAGTGAAGCCCCCCACTACCACGGCCTGGATGAGCCTGCAACCTTAGCACCTTCTATCACCTTAGTCAAGCAAAATGTTTTCTTGCCATCCGCCATCTTTAACAGAATACAGAAAAAAATTTTTTTTGGAGGTTTCTGAAATCAGATGGGCAGTAGCTTTCAAGAATGAAGACACATTATACATGACCCATTCTGGGATACCTGAGACCTCTATAGATATAGTAGCACGTTTCAAAGCTGAGCCAACGACAATAGATGATGACTCGGCACTGAAACATGTTGTGCTGTATCGGTAAAGATTACAGGTGCCCCTAAATTTTTTTCTTTTGTTGTCATTTGATGTAGCTATATAGTAGTAGCACCTACAGACCTACAGTAACTGTATATAATGTCCTGTTAGATGCACCAGACCTCGTCTTGAATGCACAGTTGGTCCAGGAGTCCGCCTACCTCGAAGACCGGCCGCTGAGCATGCTGGAGTGCGCTCACGAGGAGGAATGCTTGTCAAGGTCTGCAGATGACATGGCCTGGCCCTATGGACACCGAAGACTGTTACGCTTCTCATCTCAGATACACAACACTGGCAGGGCGGATTTCACGCCTCGAAACGGAAGACACACTTGGACATGGCACGAGTGTCACAGGTAATCACATTGCGCAGAGTATAAAACACTAAACTGTTTCTCTAAGGGTCCGTTCACACTGCTGGAGAAGTCACCATCATTTTGGAGAAGAATAACGCAGCATACAATGTTTTTTTTGCCTGTGAAAGCAACTGGGAACTCAACAAAAAAATAGATGGAAGTTACAGTGTTGCGATTTAATCAGTAAGGGGACCTGGAAGTGTGTTCAAATTCCCTGCAGTGCCCCCACAGGGGAAATTAGGCATTACACATTACCCATGGATAGCGCAGGTCCTCCAGAGGATAAAGACTATTTGTAGTGACTTGAAGGAAATACTCCCCTCAAAAAGTGGCTATAGAGGGCACACTCAAGTTTATCGGGCAGCTTCAGAAGTTGGATGCAGCCCAAAGGCTGCCTGGAAAACAAGGACACAGCCATAGGCTGTATCCATTTTTTCCAGGACTTTCTTTGGGCTGCCTCCAACTTCAGCCACTTCGGATGAAGTGGGATGAATCCAAGCATGCTTTAGATTTGCTCATCTCTAATAAAGATGTTTGCTTACCAGTCTACGCTCCCCTGGTCCCTTCCTGTTTCTGTGCTCCCTGCTGACTGCAGCCACCCTGGATTCTTCAGAAATGCATTAACATGTGGTTTTGCCAATCACTGGCCATGGTGCTGTCCCATCTTGGCTAGTGATTGGCTGAGTGGGCTGTCCCTGCAGAGATGGGTTCAGAAGTGGCTGCGGTCAGAAGCACACACAAAAACAAACCAGGAAGACACCGGGGGAGCATGGACAGGTAAGTATAACTACATCTTTATTATTTTCTTTACACTTTCATCAGCCGTGCATCACTGATGATGATTGATGATCACAACGATCAGACAATGATCGGCTCCTTGACTGATCACTCTCTTTATTACACAAAGCGCTATCTGGCCTATTAGGCAGAGCATCGCTCCATGTAATAGAGCCCATAAACTTTACTCTGCATTTCTCATCCCATACATCTCGCCTTGTTTTGACTGGGATTAAATTACAAAAATAGCATTAAGGTCAAATTAGATTATTTTTTTTTTTATTGTATTGGATTCTCAGCCCCGGAAGGAGCTCACACCGAAGAGAAGAATAGAATAGAGGAGTTGTGATCATGTCAGATGAGTTCCTTTATAACAAGCCCTTCCTCACAGCAGTACCTTGTCAGGAGCAGCAGGCAGTGTCTAAGCACAGGGAAGGTGATTTCTATAAGCAGAAAAACGCATCACTAATATAGGCTCCCCCCAGCATGTTCCCTCTGAGCCGCGAGCCCACGGCTGCTGGCTCCAGCAATTACCTTCAGAGGAATACCGAAAACCAGAGCCAGTGAAATGCACAAAACATTACATTATACCCCGGGATGGTGGCTGCCATTCTTCAGAACAAATAGTTTGTTGTGCGCCTCCATCGCTGCTCATTGAAAACCAACAAACAGACATCCCAGACTGTGACAGATGAAACAATGGTGTTTTGTGTGTTTTTTTTTTAAAGTTTTTTTTTCTTTAATTTTTTTCCTACAAAGTAGCAAAAACATAAAAGAAAAAGAAATAACATAAATACACAGTCCAAGCAATAAATACAAAGCTGATTTTGTTAGATTTTAACTCTTTGTAAGTTTAACTGCAGCCCTAGGAAAAACTATACTGTAGAGAACACATTGTGCCGGTGGGCAAATCAGCTCTGCTACATCTGCATGTGTATTTGGGGACCTTTGCTTATAGACCAGGGATGGGGAACCTTCAGCCCTCCAGCTGTTGCAAAACTACAATTCCCATCATGCCTGGACAGCCAAAGCTAAAGCTTTGGCTGTCCAGGCATGATGGGAATTGTAATTTTGCAACAGCTGGAGTTCCCCAATTCCTGCCCTATGGATATACGTGACACTTTACATCTAAGTTGCAAGTCACCGAGTAAGGCCCCAGCCTTATAAGAGTTCAGTAAAGATGTGTTTAGCACAATTCTTGTTTCCCATGACAGCCAGCAGAATTGTGAATGCAGCTCTGGAGTATAATAAAGTTCGTTTCTCAAGATCACTAGAAGATTAGTAATTTTTTGGGCTCCAATTCTTCAGAAAAAATAAGTTTGTTGTTCGCCTTCATCTCCGCTCATTGAAAGCCAACAAACATATATTTCAGACTGTGACAGATGAAACAATGGTGGGTGGTTGTTTTTGTGTTTTTTTTTTTTTTTAATAGTTTTGTTTTCCTAGTAGGTAACAAAAAGCATAATAGAAAAAAAAATAAGAAATCCAGGCAAGGAATAGACAGCTGAATGGTTTAGATAGTAACTCTTTGTAGATTTAACTAAAGCCCTAGGAAGAACCATACTGTAGCTAACACCGTGTAAGTTGGCTCTGCTACATCTGTATGTGCAAGTTGCAAATAGCTTTGTAGCTCTAGCCTTAGGAGAGATAGATAGATAGATAGATAGATAGATAGATAGATAGATAGATAGATAGAAGTGGCAGCCACTTGTGGGTCACAACACAACTCCATTGACTTGGATGACTAGGCAACATGATCGGGAATCTCCATGTAGCCCCAGCCTGATAGGAGCCAAGTAAATATGTGTTTGACATGAAGCTTGTTGACTGTCTCCCATGACAGCCAGCAGAATTATGAATACAGCTCTGGAGTAAAATAAATATGCAAAAGAACACTGCAGAGACACCATCACATGTCTCGACGTCAGTGAACTAGCCAGACCTTCCCTCCGGGAAGGAACAACCAAGCCAAAGCGTTCTCCAGTCAAGGAAACCACCTCAGCAAGGTATCCATCCACAGACAGCTGTTTCGGGGGGTTTGCCCCTCATCAGTGTGGAGTAGGTTTCTGGCTAGTGGGAGCAATGACTAGTAAGTGCATGCAAAAGGATGCTGGTTGACCTCAGGGAGATCAACCAAAACACCGCAGAGACACCATCACCATGTGATGGTGTCTCTGCAGTGTTCTTTTGCATATTTGATTTCCCAGGGGGCAATGTTCTAGAATACACTGACGTTGAGACACGTGATGGTGTCAACCAGCGTCCTTCTGGAGTAAAATAAAGGCCTTCTCAAAACCACTAGACAATTAGCAATGTATTCAGCTCCAATTCTTATAAGGGTAATCCCAGTGTTAAGAAAACCACAGCTACCTTCTTGCAAAAACAGCGCCACCCCTGTCCCCAGGTTTTGTCTGATATTACATTTCAGCTGTATTTGTGTCTGTTATTACATTTAGGCTGGGTTCACACTATGTATATTTCAGGCAGTATTTGGTCCTCATGTCAGGTCCTCATAGCAACCAAAACCAGGAGTGGATTGAAAACACAGAAAGGATCTGTTCACACAATGTTGAAATTGAGTGGATGGCCGCCATATAACAGTAAATAACGGCCATTATTTCAATACCACAGCCGTTGTTTTAAAATAACAGCAAATATTTGCCATTAAATGATGGCCATCCACTCAATTACAACATTATGTGAACAGAGCCTTTCTGTGTTTTCAATCCACTCCTGGTTTTGGTTGCTATACAGCCTCACAAATACAGCCTCAAATATACATAGTGTGAACCCAGCCTTAAGCTGTATACATTTCAGGTGCTGTTTCTGGAAGAAATCCCTTTAAGAACCAATATTTTGTTCTGCGTCTTTATTGCCGTTTAGAATTCAGCACCTTAAAAGCCACAAATTCATTCAAGACTTTGACAGATGAAATAATGGTGGAGTTTTTTTGGGGGGAGCAGGGTTGTTTCATTATTTTTTTTTCTTTAACAAAAAAAAAAAAGTGATCTCCACAATACAGAGCTGAGTCTGTCACTTTGTAATATTAACTGCGCTTCTATAGAAAACACTCAGCTTCCATAGTAAATCCTTGTATTTGAGACCCAGCTACAGGGCTGCTGCTTGGCCATAGGCTTAGGATAAGTTTATAGACCTACTTATCCTTCCTCGCAGCCCCCATTATCCACACATGGACCAAGTTGTCCAATTTTAGGGGTTCTGAATGATTTTATCCATATATATTTTATAGCTATAAGCAATTTATTAGGGTCTGGGAAGATGACCTATTTCACGTCCCATCCTAGAGATGCCCCTCTAAAAAATACCCCTTAAAAATTAAAAACTTGTCGACTTTTAAAGACACAAAAATCTGTGTGTGAGCTTTTCTCTCCATCTCCTCCTCCCTTTGGAGACGGCTGGTGTAAACAAGTCCCTGGCAGGCTGTATCTGCAACTTTGTAGCTTCTTTATAATGCTTGGAAGGTTATTCTGTGATAAACCCTTCCGACATTGCAGTGTTGTAACAAAGTTGCAGATGGGGACTTGTTTACATCAGAAGGGAGGAGGAGATGGAGAGAAAGGCTCACACACAGATTTTTGTGTCTTCAGCAGAAAGCAGCAGCTCTGAACTGAGGAAAGGAGACTGAATAGATAATAACAAGTATGGAAGGAATTGTTAGTCTCACCATGTGCAGCAACATATCAAAAGTTACATTTGGGTGGAATTCCCCTTTAACCTGATTTTTCTAATATAGCTTTTACAAGTCACATTCTTTGAGTTCTATTTTTGGATGATACAATGTTATTATATTTCATGGACACTTCTTATTATATAGCTGTTTATCTGTATACATCATACCTGACATTGTAAAATAAAGACCGTTCCTCTCCCTATACTTGCCTTTTATTCTCCATAAATAAGGGACGCATGATCACACATCCTTATTCTGTACAATACATCCGTACTGTGAGATATTTCAGAGCTCAGGGTGGGCGGATTCTCTTTATATTCTCTCAGTGGTCTGGAAAAGCTCCATACATAGACTCCGAGTGCCGGCTCGGTAATTCCCTGTAATTTGTACATAAAAGTCTACAGTAAAGTATCGACTGTATTATAAATGTTCACCATTTCTTTTTGTATATCTTCATCTACTTCTGTTCATGGGCAGGAGAGCTGACTATTATATTACTATTTGTTCACAGGCACTATCATAGTATTGAAGTTTTCACCCATTATGACCTCCTGACATTGAATGGATCCAAAGTTGCTGAAGGACATAAAGCTAGTTTTTGTTTGGAGGACACAAATTGTGGGAAAGGTATGTACTAATAAATAAATTAAAAAAATAAATAAAAATAAAATAAAAATATAATACAATAATACTAATAATATATATATATATATATATATATATATATATATATATATATATATATATATATATATATATATATATGTATATATGGCATACACTATGGGTTATCCTTATGTAAACTGAAGACTCAAAGTTTACTACTATGTTTCATTTCATAAAAAAACAGCTTTGTGCTGATTCTGAGTTATAACCCATGTTAAACTCCAGAGCTGAATTCAGAATTCTACAAGTTTCAGAGCCCCACTGTACCAGAACTTCTTGCTGGCTCACTGTCTGCAACTGTAATAGGTAACTATTAGCTTTATATGATATCAGAGCTACACCCCACCCTGCTTGACTTCCAGCACTGAGCCCTATGTGGATTAAAAGGGAACTTCAGAAAAAAATTAGTTTCAAATCAACTGGAGCCAGATATTTGTAATTTACTTTTATAAAAAAAAAAAAAAAAAAGCTCTCTGCTGCCACCTCTGTCCGTCTCAGGAACTGTCCAGAGCAGGAGAGGTTTTCTATGGGGATTTACTGCTCTGGACAGTTCCTGACACGGACAGAGGTGGCAGCGGAGAGCACTGTGTCAGACTGGGAAGAATACACCACTTCTTGCAGGACATACAGCAGCTTATAAGTACTGGAAGAATGGAGATTTTTTTAATTGAAGTAAATTACAAATCTCCGGCACTTTCTGACACCAGTTCATTTAAAAGATTTTTTTTTTTTTTGCCGGAGTACCCCTTTAATCAGTCATGTCAGTGAGGGTGGGGGAGGGAGGAGGTATGCATGCTATAGCTCAACGACACCTCCTTGACACTCGAAAAATAATATACAGCTGACAGATTCCCTTTAATAATGTGTTTGAAGTTGAAAATTGAAGACCCATTGGAGGTCAGCCAAATAATGTAGCTGTCCAGGCATGATGGGAGTTGTAGTTTTGTAACAGCTGGAGGGCCAAGGTTCCCTACCCCTGTTATAGCTCCTTACCAGCGGGTTCGTATGGGGCTGTATGTGTGAACCTTGTGTTCGTTCCCCTTTAAGCCTAGGGCAGAGCTTGTCCCACTAGTTAGGCAACACACCTGTTTTTCTTTGCATAAGTTTTCCTTCTATAATTGATCCCTCTGTACTTTTTTCATTATGATAATGTTCTGAAAATTAGCAAAACTCCTTTTAATAGGATGCACTCAGCACTTTCACCTGTACTTTTTTTCATTTTTGCTTTTATGTCACCTTTTAATATTTTGTGATGATAATTTTATGCATAGCCTGTAAACTCGAATACATTTCCCCCCCTTTCATCTCCTAAACTAATTGACACGACGCGTCTGGTTCGGGAATTGGAAAACGCTAAGCTGCACGTCTCTGATAAATAACAGTGCCTTTATATACAGGAATACAGAAGAGGTATGAATGCGCCAACTTCGGTGAACAAGGAATAACCGTGGGTTGTTGGGACACCTATCGGCACGATATTGACTGCCAGTGGGTGGATATCACAGATGTCAGCCCCGGGGACTATATATTCCAGGTGAGAAGGTCTTGGTTGTTTAAACATTAGGTGCGTCATGTGACCAGTTGGTGCTTGAATTTAAAGGGAATCTGTCAGTCGGTTTAGGCTATCCTTTCTAAGGTTAGCATAAACTAGTGACAGAGAAGCTTAACAGAATGATGTATCACTTACATTGTTCTATGCAGCTGATTCAGAGATATCCTCCTGAATAACATGGACAATAAGTAGTCCTCTCTATGATGTGCATGAGCCTAGTAGTCCTGGATATTCATGAGAAGCAGGAAACTCCCCCCTCCAGCTGCTGATTGGCAGTTATCTATTCATACTGTGTACAGGCAGACAACTGTCAATCTGCAGCTGGAGGGCGGGGGGAGGGGTGTGGCAAGAATCCTATTCTCCTGCATATTAGGAGAATGGCTGAACAGATTGATGTAAGTAAGGGTGCATTTACACAGAAAGATTTATCTAACAGATTTTGAAAGGCAAAGCCAGAAATGGATTTAAAAAGAGGATAGATCCCAGTCTTTCCTTTATGACCTAATCCCTGTTTTATAGTCTGTTCCTGGCTTTGGCTTCAAAGATCTGTCAGATAAATCTGTCTGTGTAAACGCACCATAATTTGCCGATCTGTTCAGCATTTCTGTCACTATTTTATGCCGCCCTCATTTAAGGCAGCATAAACCTAGTGACAGATTCCCTTTAATTTTGAAATTTACTACTGTAGTTCCACGGCTGGAATCTGATTGGTTACTTTAATTTATACAGAAGCTAATGAGGAAAGGAGTAGAGAATGTGGATTATGTGACAGATATTTTCATGATTAATCTATTTAAAGTTCGTCCATCTGTAATATCCTGGAAGGAGTCCAGTCCACTGACAGCGAGCGCTGGTGTCACTGGCAGCTAAATATGCAGAAATGTGCGTTCAGCCCGCAGAGAAGTTGTGAAGTGCGTCTGTGTGTGTCAGTCATTACCATGACAAGTGTTTTGTACAGAATTTAGCACATTTTGTTTGCTGTAAAGCGATCATAGGCGCTCCCGGCCAGGAGATTGTGTTCTCCAGAAAAGATGCTGAAGAATATCAGACATCTGTGGGGGAGGGGGGTGCCTGGGGGGTCAATCACTTGTCACCAGTATTTCTACAGAATTTCACACCATAGCATTATTTACACTTATTACCAAAAAGAAAAAAGCAAGGCACCAAGAAGGAGGTGATGGAAACAGAATTTATCATCTGCTATGTGTGATGTAATGATTACACCAGCAGAGGGCAGTGTGTGCTCCCCGCATCATCACACCAGCAGGGGGCAGTGTGTCCTCCACATCATCACATCAGCAGAGGGTAGTGTGTCACTCCCCACATCATTACACCAGCAGGGGACAGTCTGTCCTTTCTACCCACATCATTACACCAACAGGGGGCAATGTGTCCTCCCCACACCATCACACCAGCAGGGGGTTGTGTGTGCTCCCGCATCATCACACCAGCAGGGGGCAGTGTGTTGCTACACAGGCATGATTGAAGTGCTCACCATGAATTTTGTATTCCAAAGTGTAATGAAGGGGATGACTGTGTATGGATGATGGATGAGGAGACTGTGGGAGCTGCTTATGCTTGTCAGTGGATCAAAGACTCCTCTCTGCTGGTGATCTGTCTGGGCATCCTGGAGCCTATCCGACATGTAATCACTGCTCTGGACACCTTCTAAGGGCCCTATTCCACCGGACGATTATCGTTTGCATAATCGTTAACGATTAACGATCTCAAACGACCGCTATTGCGAAAGACCTCAAAACGTTCGGTCATTTCCATGGAACGATAATCGTTACTTATGATCGTAATTGCGATCGTCTTTCTTCGCTATTCGAATCTGAACGATAACGATTATCGTTCAGATTCGAACGATTTAACAATAATCTGAACGATAATCGTCCGGTGGAATAGGGCCCTAACAGATTGGTCAGAATGGCCTATATGGTGGGCAATTCATCGAAACAATCATCCTGCTTCTCTCAGTACAATCTTATGCCTCCTCTCAAAGCCTGCCAACTGGGAAATATATCTTTGAGTGTATGCAAAGACATATCTAGCAGTCACTGATCACACTACCCAAAAGTAGCCACTGAGTGGGTCACAAGAGGGCATTAAAGTGCTGTGTCCAATCAGACCATACCGCTAATCTGTAACCTGTAATCAACTTGGGTCACAGAAGCCCCTATTGGGTGCCCACCAACTATCATCCCCCTTTAAAACTCTGCCAGGTCTGATATATCATGCTCAAAAACTAATAAAGTGATTTTTTACAACAGCACAGGCGCAATAAAGATTACCTACTATGATATAAGCTACTTACCGTGATGGCGGGGGCTTCAGAGTTCAACTTGACTATGTAAAAATAGAGGTGTCCTAGTTATTTTTTCCAACCCCTGTAGATTTAGAGCTTGAAGGGGTACTCCGGGCAAGGCACTTTTCGGGACATCCCCATGCATATGTAAAAAAAACCCCAAAAAACTAGATCTCCCATAGCCCCAATTTCTGATCAATCACTCTGTGAGGACTGCTTCACATCCACTTTATTAATATATTTTTTAAACACTATTAAGGCTCTTTTCACACATTATAACAGCAGTGCCGGATCCATGAAATAATGAAGGTTAATGGTGCGCAGTGGACCCTACTGGCTGTAATAGGGGTCTGTCAAGGTTCTGTTGCGATGTCCGTCATGTTGACAAGAAGAATAGGGCCACATGCTGTGCTGTTCTTACCATCAAATCTGATAATGAAGGCTTCAAAGAGGGTAGTGTGAACAAGCATTTCTGGCGCCATTAAAAAATAAAAAAATAAAAAAATATAATAATAATAATAATTTATATATATATTATATATATATATGTATATATATATATATATATATATATATATATATATATACAAACACACAGTTTTTCCATCTACTACTGAGTAAAAAAAAAACTAACCTTAACCAGTTTGCAGCTTAATTTTTTAACAACAAAGCGTCTGGCGGCACCAAAAAAACATAGAAAAAATGTTAAAAATACACTAACACCACCGCTAATAATATGGCATTTTTTTCTGAAGTTGAGACTGCTATGGCTATAAAAAAAGTACAGTACAAACAGAGGTACAGTATGGGCCCGTATGGGAGCTGCATGACGGATCTATAAAATAGTTGTATATGAGTTGGTGAAAGGAATCCCTCCCCCCCCCCCCCCCCCCCCCCCCCCCCCCGGGGCCCTCACAATGAGCCGAGGGTGCAACAGTAAAATAAATATAAAAAAGACGGGTCTTTAATCTGAGAATAAAACTTGAAATACTCTACGTCTTCAGATTTCATAAAAATCCATTCTGAAAGCCGGAGCGGCCGTAAATCCCCGTCTTCTCTAAACAACCGGGAATTTTTTGTGTTAGTTTGCAAGTTAGATGTAATAAATATGACCAAACCCTGATATTAGCGGCTCGGTCTCCAGCAGCGCATTACTCTTCATAAATCTATAGTCATTACCCACAATGTCACTGGGGTAAAGATACAATTCATTGTGGAGCTGTCTGATATATAGCGGCCCCATTACCAGAATACTGTATGTGCTGACCTTGGGTCTAAGGTTTACAGCCGTATTAGCTCGTTCGGAGCATCTAGCAGATTGGCTGAATGGGATTTCTATAGAGTCTATTAGATTGCAGAATTTTTTTTCTTATGTTGTAAAATGAATAATATAGAGCCGCAACGCTCCTTCCTTATTATTTATAGGTCATTTTGAACCCAAAATTTGAAGTTGCGGAATCGGATTTCAGAAACAACGTGATGAGATGTCGGTGCAAGTTCAACGGCCATCGTATATGGATGCATAATTGTCACACAGGTACAGACGCCTTTTAACCCTGATACACACATAGTGAGGGTGGTAAGAAGGAAAAGACACCAGGATCGGGTACCAAGAGGGCAGACAGGAATTATAGTCAAACAGTACATGGGTTTGAACAGAAGAAATTGCCAGTCAACCGCAGAGGTCAGGTAGTCAGCAGGCAGGTAGACAAGGCTGAAGCAAACCTGTATTGCCCAACACCACCCCCAAATCTCCGGTACCGATCGGAAGTTTTTCCTCAATCTATTCCTTGTTCAAGTATCCTGGTTAAAAAAAGTCTTTTATACTGGTGGTGCGGTGTGAAACAGGCGGGGTCTAGAACATCCATTCCCTAGGCATGCCGAAGGTGAAGATCCATGCCGACAAACAAGGCAGGCGAGAGGCTCAAGGCCCCACCTCTTTGACACAGCGCAGCTGAAATGAAAGACGATTTTTACCCGAATATCGCGGGACCAGGCACGGATTAAAAAGAACTGTACTGAAGGTTTGAGGGTGGTCTCGGGCGATATAGATTGGCTTTAAATACCTAGAGAATCAAGAACAAACACCAGTGAACACTAGTGGCCCTTCAAGAGTTTGTGCGTGTCTGTGATGCAGGAGATGGTCAGGAGGAGGGTTCTGGGTACTAAAGCAAGACCCATCAATTTTCAGACGGTAGGATAAGCTCACCTCAAGCCTGCTCAAGGGTACTTGGTATGGAATAAAAAATTCTTGGCCAGACCATAGTGCTGGAACTCTTTGTATGCTCCTACACCCAAGTTCTTTAAAATAGAAGAAGTAGAAGTAAAAGAAGTTCATTGGGATAAGAATAACGTTCAAGAGATCCTTCATGGTTAAGAATCAATATCCACAAAAGAAAATGTAAGGGGTACTCTGTACCCCTTTAAGATAAAGAAAATTTAAGCAATGTTGAAGACTATAGTTTTGTGGAAGGGTAGAGAAACCATAAAAATTGCTATGGTGCCCAGAAGGAGAAGGGAACCTACTCAGCCACCAAAACATTGTCCTCTCTTCTTCTCTCACCAGGTGACGCATACAGTGCCGACTTGGAAGAAGAGTTTGAAAACCAGCAAAGACTCGCGAACAACATCGTATAGACGAGTTTACTACAACCCACAAGGACAAAAGGGTCTAAAACAGATGTTCACATTTGATAGAAGGAGATTCAACCTTAAAATACATGGGACAGGCCAGGATTCTCTATGAAATTTATACCGATCCAAATAACTCGCCCCGTAATAGGACCACCAACAAACAGGGCTACCAACTGGGGAACGGAGCAAATCGAGAAGATCAGTAAACCTTTAAGGCATGGCGGAAAATTAGTAAATTTAAAGCATTTTTGAAAAAAATTGCAGTCAGCGTACGGTAAACTACCTTTAAAAAGTTTTTTTTTTTTTTTTAAAGTTCCCGGGAGTTTTTTTGTTACATTATGGGTTGTACAGTGTAGCAATGTGTGACTGGTATCTATATGACAAGTAATATCGGACAAGGAAATGTCAGTTATCAGGGCAGATCATGAGACAGCTAAGCCCACCCAGAGTAGAAGGATGGAATTCTGGAACTGGTGCATCATGGGACTTACAAATATAGTCGGTTGTATAGTCTACAGAAGCCAGATCATTGCTATCCTGTCAAGAATAACCAGTGTAACTTTTTGTTTTTACATTGCTCAGTTGGATGCTAGTCGTTTTTTTTACCCTGCTCAGTTGGGTGCTAGTCGGTGGTCCGCACCAAATTATGGTCTTGTGCCTCTCCTCCCGTTTGGGGCATAGCTATAGGGGGGTGTACAGTTAGCAGTTGCACAAAGTCTCTTGTGCCTGAGGCTGCCCTAAGGGTCCATTTACACAGAAAGATTATCTGACAAATTATCTGCCAAAGATTGGAAGCCAAAGCCAGGAATGGATTTGAAAAGAGGAGAAATCTCAGGCTTTCCTTTATGACCAGGTCTCTGTTTATAGTCTGTTTCTGGCTTTGGCTTCAAATCTTTGGCAGATAATCTGTCAGAATTTTTCTGTGTAAATGGACGCTAAGGCCTCTCTATCACAAAAGATGTTACCAATATTAATAATGACACATAGTAGGCGGAGGCCCCGTTAAAGCTTTTGCATTGGGGTCTACCGACATCTACTTCCACTTCTGCCCCCCATAATTCCTTGCAGTTCTTCACATGTACTGTAAATTCAATGGACCACATCACCAGGAGCATTTACTCTGCAACACCGAGCAGGTAAAAGTAGAACACCACATGTCCACCGCAGCCAGACGTAAAAGGTGGACTTAGCTATTAGGGCCCAACAAAGAGACTAGGGGGCGCCATCAATGTAAGGGATCTCTGCACATTGATAGAGCAAACTGACATATTCTTACACATTCTTTCCATTTATACATACTATTTTTCATGGGATAACCCCTTTAAAAGGTGCTGTCTACATCTCTTATAGAATAACCCATATTCATTGCAGCTACCCAGTAAAGACTTCATATTACAAGCAAGGTTTTATCAGGTGTTATCACAGTTGTGATGTCTTTGTACACCATGTACCTCACACATAAATAAATGTCACGTACGTGATAAATATTATAGGAAAATCCATTGTATTCTGTCTGTTTCCTATAGGGCCACTATAGGCATCATATCAGGTCTATCTGTAACAGCCAAGGGGGCTTCTGGCTGTCCATTCATTCCTTATTCCTTAAAGTGTCACTGTTGTTTAAATTTTTTTGCAGAAATCAATAGTACAGGCGATTTTAAGAAACTTAGTAATTGGGTTTATTAGCCGAAAAATGCATTTTTATCATGAAAAAGCAGTTTGAAGCTCTCCCTCCTGTCTTCATGGTTCTCTTATGGAGAGAGGAGAGGTTGAGGGAGATGAGGCACCAAAAAAAGACAACAAAGAGTTAATTTACAGCTACATCACCAGGCTATCTCCTCTGAAGTCAGCACTGACCACTCTGACCTCTGAATACAGCTTTCTCACAGGTCCCGCTTTGTAATCCTTTGTTCTCTGCTGGTGACTAATCTCCCTCCTCTAACCTCCAATCTCCAGTCAAGGTTTCCTGATAATGAGCAGTGGATGAGAGAGAGGAGGGAGGGGGGGGGGGGGCTGGGGAAAGTCTTTTTGAATGCAGATAATGGCAAATTTGCCTAAAAAACCCAATTACAAATTCTCTTAAAATCGCCTGTACTATTGATTTCTGAAAAAAAAAAAAAAAAAAAAAATACGACCGTGACAATGTAATATAAGGACGGACAGGTTCACTACAGTAGACACTGGTCTCTCGCATGACCGATTTACATAGAACGGTTGTGTCAGCCAGTTCTGCACTTTATGTAATTTTCCGACATCCATATTGCATGTAACGTTTCCCTGTCCATTGCATAGAGATGTCCGGCAGCACAAGTGGACGGCATCCAACTGACCCTATGAGAAACTAGATGATCAGTTATGTACCATCATCTTTGAACATATAAATTATATAGCTGTTGGCCAAAGAACAGTTATCTCTCTTGACCCCCCACCCCCCAAACACATGCATGCTCTCTGACTATGTAGTTAGAGTGGTTAGAGGATGAGTCCTCTGGTAGTGACTTATCTCAGCAAGAACCAAAGGATTCATCAGTTCAAATCATCTAATATGTATGGGAGGGGATCCCGATTTGGTAAGCCCAGTGTCCAAAATCGGGGAATGGTCAGGAAGCTTCCATAAACATGAGATGGTTTTTCAGTCCCACCCAAAATTGGTGGTCTCAGCTGATATTTACTAATGTGTATGGCCAACTTTAGTCTAATAAAGAACGAGTGGATACATGGAGAACATACATCAAGGAGGTCCTGTTTAGGAAGAGTAACAGAAGAAACTTTATTAGAACGTGTTTCAAAAGACAAATGTTCTCTTCTTCAGGTGAGTCTGTACCACCCCACTATACTATTTTTTTTTTTTTTTTTTTTTATTTCTTTTAAAAGAATAAAGAATAGGACTGGTGGCTTGGGTGCGAATGAGTCCAGGTGGAAGAGGTGGAACCCTTCTGAATCATACACAGTACATGAGCCCTAGTATCATGCATGGACCAGAGTTCTGCTTTCTTCCATAGACAAAGGATCAGGGAGCTCCAATGGTTTACCAACTATTATTGTCCTCTTTGTTATCAAACTAACCAAGGACAGGGCCCGGTGCTCAGTTTCTAAAATTGAAGAAAATTATTCCTATTTGTCTGGACCACAATTTTCTTAAAACTGATTCTGAAATATTATTGATTGGGAAATAGAAGGGTCAAAAAAAGCTCGGATCCCGGCGGATTTCTAAGCGGTGACGCACAGCTAGTATTAGCCCCCTTCCTCTGCTGACAGTAAGAGGTTGTTCAATCAAGGTTTTTAGTGAGGAATTGGCTCATCAAGTAGATGTGATTTTCCAGAATTTGACTCTGGCCTGTAATTTCTGCTAATGCTCAACTTGAAAAGAAAAATCAGATATTGCAATACCTGCACCAGGAAAGTAATCAGAGAGGTAGATGTGCCATGCCTGCAAGCTTTCTAGATTATAGAGGAGGAAAAAAAGTGAAAGAACATAGTTTGGGGGATAACAGTTCTAGTATGAAAGACTATATTTAAAGTTTTTTTTTCACAAAGTAAAGTTGGTAAAATCAGATGTGTAACACATACATGTTTTTAGGGAAAATGACCGGCATCACTGTACTGTTCTTCGCCCCCATGGATCTGATAACTTCTCCTGTGAACTGTGACCCTGTTGTTGGCGGAATTCTGAAAGTGCAGATCCCCACTAATCTAAGAGCAGGCGACAGCGGCACCTACAGCCTAAAGGGGCAGCACAACATCTGTGACATCTTTTTACAGTGCATATGAGGGGGCTGTGTCCAGTATGACAGCTCAGCTCCTTCACTTAACAGGCCCAAGCTGTTATACAGCCAATATATGGGTGGGTGGGGGTAGCACTTTTTTTTCCTCCTGATTGGTAGGGTTCCCAATGATTAAACATAGATTACATATTAATGTGCACATGTGGAAACAGTCTTTATTAAAGTTCTCAGTCTTGTGCAAGTAGTGGTCAGTCTTTGTCAAAATATAACTGGTAGAAATTTATCAGCAGACAACTCTATATACAGGATAAGAAGGTTAGTTAAAGGGGTACTCCAGCATGGGGGCTGTTTTTAGATCTGGCCGGGGAGGAGGTGGCTGAAAGAAAAGACATCCACTCACCTCCCCGGTTCCAGCAGCGGGTCCCGCATCACGGCGCTCCAGTGCCCGGTTCCCGGCCGCTTCCGGGCCCGTGTCAGACACCTGGAAGCGGCCAGGAACCAGGCACCGGTGCGCCGCGATGCGGGACCCGCCGCTGAAACTGGGAGGTAAGTGGCGGTCTTTTCTTTCAACCACCTCCTCCCCGGCCAGATCTAAAAACTGCCCCCACGCTGGAGTACCCCTTAAAAGTGACTCTGTACCCACAATCTGTCTCCCCCAAACCCCTTGTACCTTCGGATAGCTGCTTTTAATCCAAGATCTGTCCTGGGTTCGTTTGGCAGGTGATGCAGTTATTGTCCCAATAAACAACTTTTAAATTTGCAGCCCTGTGCCAAACTGCCATGGCCTAGAGTATCTGTGCCCTAACCTTGCACCACCCCTCCGTC
The DNA here is from genome assembly GCF_027789765.1 of Dendropsophus ebraccatus. Classification (NCBI taxonomy): domain Eukaryota; kingdom Metazoa; phylum Chordata; class Amphibia; order Anura; family Hylidae; genus Dendropsophus; species Dendropsophus ebraccatus. The sequence continues at coordinate 21,931,977 of NC_091461.1, read as the reverse complement.
CCTCCTCATCATTATGAATGCCACAGGCAGGATTTTTCCTATTCCTCTGCAGTGAACATTGCACAGGTGCCTTAACGATCCAGCCCATGTGTCGTGTTCACACAGCTGATGAATAGTAAACAATCTGCCTGCGGCATTCCTAATGATGAAGAGGGTGGGGGAGGGTTGTGCCAGCCTAATGCACAGACACTCTAGGCCATGCCAGTTTCACACAGGGCTGCAAGTTTAAAAGTTGTTTTTTAGTACAATAACTGCATCACCTGCAGATTGGACCCCAGGAAAGATTAAATTAATTAAAAGCAGCTATGCGAAGGTACAAGCGGTTTTGGGGGGACAGATTGTGGGTACAGAGTCACTTTAAAGGAGTAATCCAGTGTTAAAAAAAGACATGGCCACTTTCTTCAGACAGCATCGCTCTTGTCTCCAGGTCAGGTGTGGTTTGCAATTAAGCTCTATTCACTTCAATGGAACCAAGTTGCAAAACCTGCACCCAAACTGGAGACCAGAATGGTCTCTGGAAGAAAGTGGCCATGTTTTTCTAATGCTGTCATTTGGCAACATTTTTGATAGTCAGAGACATGTTAAAAGTTTTGATAGGTCAGGGTTTGGGTATTCAGACCCCCCACGATCGCAGAAAGGAGTCAGAAGACATGATCAGCTGGGTAATTTTTGCCCCAGCTTGTCTCTCTGCAGGAGATGAAATATAGTTACTCTATGGAGCCCGTTTCCTAGCACAAGACCTGGAGAGCAGTGATCATGTGCTGCCTCCTCTCCCCGTCCTCTATATGGGGCTGTTAGCAGTTTGAAGGGTGCAGAACTACTGACAGGCTGACTGTAATAAAGCCACACCCAAAACATTACCCAGGTCATTTAGGAGATGGTCTCAAATGATTTTAAATTTTCATACTTTCTAGCTGAATAGAGCGCATTACATTTATTTTCTTAACAAAGTCACTGGGGAAAATCCAGAACAAATCCAAAAAGTGGCGGTACCATAAAATGACATTTAAAATCTGCACGGGGGGAAATTTTGAGTGGATCAGTCCTTGACTGTATCCATGTTTTCTCATGCAGCCATTGGTCTGCATCCATCTTCTCCAGGCAGTGGGATCGGATCGAAATGCTGTTCACAAACTAAACTTGCTATAAGTTCACTCATCTCTAGTGTTGGGCTCGATGCTCGACTATGCACCTAAATTTTTTTTATTCTATTTTTTGTATATTTACATTTCACGTCCCTTAAAAGGGACAAAAATTAACACAAATAAAATGTGGTAGGTGAACCAGACATGCTCCGCTCTGCCGTGTTGAAAGACCACGATCAGCCGACATCAGGCACGTCTGCTGGCCATTGCCTTTCACACAAAACGATTATTGGCCTGAATGGCCGGTCAGTCAAAAAAGGCCAATAATCATTTAGTGTAATAGGGCCTTTAGGTGGCAGAGAGGAGGGGACTTGTTCTTCTAACACTTCCCACAGATGACCAATTGAATTGAGATCTGGGGAATCTGGAGGCCGAGTCACCACCTTGATCTCTTTGTCATCCTGAGTGGTTGCTGTCTCCTGCTGCCATGACAGAGGGGACTTGGTCTGAACAATGCTGATGTAGGTGGTACGTGTCATAGTAACATCTACATGATGCCAGCACCCAGGGCTTTGAATAGACTTGATCTGACACACAGGAGCTTTTCTCTGGGATTGGACTATATTAGCTTCAACACAGATTAGTGATCCTTGGGAACCCATGACCCTGTCACTGGGTCATCTTTGTCACAGGCGCTTAGCTCCTTACACTTGTCCATTTTTTCTGCGACATGGCCTGAATAGTCACTTGTTGCCTATTAAATCTCGCTCTTTGACAATAGCCACTGTCTTTGAGATCATTTAAGCTATTCTTTTTCCTTCAATGTAATGTATAGAAATATGTAGACCCTTACTACACAGCTCACTGAACTAAAAGATAAAGAAGTACAAGGCTTTTAGAAAGGAGGAGAAGATCCTGCACTGTCTCCGTGCACAGCATAAAAAAAGCAGCATGGAAGACCTGATAAAGCTGGAGTTATAGTTACATAGTTAATAAGGTTGAAAAAAAAGACAAGAGTCTATCAAGTTTAACCTATAACCCTACTGTGTTGATCCAAAGGAAGGCAAAACCCCTCATGAGGCAGATGCCAATTGCTCCATCACAGGGAGAAAATTCCTTCCCGACTCCAAAGTGGCAACCAGAATAATCCCTGGATCAGCGTCCTATCACATGTAACCCAGTGCCATTAACTTGTAATAATATGTGTGTCAAGAAAAGCATCCAGGCCTCCCTTGGGGTAGCTTCACACGTACAGACTCGCAGCGTTAATAACGCTGCGAGTCGGCTAGGTCCTGGCAGATCACTTTCACTACATACACACAGCGTTCTGAACAACCGCTGCGTGTATGTAATTCTGCTGGCCGCTTAACCCCTTCAGCTGCCACCCAGCTCCCGCTCTGTATACATTACCTGTCCTCGCTGCACGAGGTCCCGGCGTACTGCTCTCCCGCCCGGCCAATCAGTGCGTTGCCCCGCCGCAGCCACTGAATGGACGGGCATGAGAGCAGTACGCCGGGACCCCATGCAGCGAGGACAGGTAATGTATACAGAGCGGGAGCGGAAGCTGGGCAGCAACAGAAGGGGTTAAGCGACCAGCAGAATTACATACACACAGCGGTCGTTCAGACCGCTGTGTGTATGTAGTGAAAGTGATCTGCCAGGACCTAGCCGACTCGCAGCGTTATTAACGATGTGAGCCAGTACGTGTGAAGCTACCCTTAAACTTGTTTAGTGTATCAGCCATGACAACATCATGTGGCAGAGAGTTCCACAGTCTCACTGCTCTTACAGTAAAGAATCCGCGTCTGTGCTGGTGGTGAAATCTTCTTTCCTCTAGACGTAGAGGATGCCCCCTTGTCATGGTTACAGACCTAGGAGTAAAAAGACCACTACAAAGATCTCTGTACTGTCCTTTCATATATTTGTACATTTTGATCGGATCGCCCTTAGGTTACAAACACACTTGGCGGGTCTGCAGCGAGTCTCCATGCTGCCTTTTTGCAGCGAGACTCGCTGCAGATCCCGGCCCCCCCGCAGCACCGATCGCACGCCCCCCCGCAGCACCGATCGCACGCCCCCCCCCCCTCAGCACCGATCGCACGCCCCCCCGATCGAGCGGCCGGGGCTGCAGGGGGGCGTGTAAGCGATCGGTGCTGCGGGGGGGCGTGCGATCGTTGCTGCGGTGGGGCGTGCGATCGGTGCTGCGGGGGGGGGGGGCGTGCGATCGTTGCTGCGGTGGGGCGTGCGATCGGTGCTGCGGGGGGGGGCGTGCGATCGGTGCTGCGGGGGGGGGCGTGCGATCGGTGCTGCGGGGGGGGGGGGCGATCGGGCGGCCGGGGCTGCGGGGGGGCGATCGGGCGGCCGGGGCTGCGGGCGGCTGGCTGGAGCATATACTTCACCTGGTCCCCGCTCCGGCTTGCTGAAGACATCGGGAACCGCCGGAGCCGGGATCAGGTGAAGTATCAGCTCCGGCGGCCAGGGGGTTAATGGGGTGGGCTGCAGACAAACTCGCAGCAGGGATGTACATCCCTGCTGCGTGTTTGTCTGCCATTAAAAGTATAGGGCCGGGATCTGCAGCGAGTCTCGCTGCAAAAACGCAGCATGGAGACTCGCTGCAGACCCGCCAAGTGTGTTTGTAACCTTAAGACGTCCATTTATTTTATTTTTTTAAACTAAATAACCCCAAACTTGATAAGCTGTGTCAGTACTGTAGCCCACCCTTTCCCCTAATGCTCTTGATTGCCCTCCTCTGCACCCGCTCCAGTTCAGGGAGTAGTGGATGTATAAAACTCTGTATAAAGTAGAGATGAGCGAACCGGGTTCGGGTTCGAGTCCAGCCGAACCCGAACTTTCTGCATTTGATTAGCGGTGGCTGCTGAACTTGGATGAAGCCCTAAGGCTATGTGAAAAACATGGATATAGTCATTGGCTGTATCCATGTTTTCCAGACAACCTTAGAGCTTGATCCAAGTTCAGCAGCCACCGCTAATCAAATGACGATCGTTCGGGTTCGGCTGGAGTTGCCTTGTTGTTGTTGCACTTGTGTCTGATAAGATATATTATCAATTTTCTGATACGCTTGTATTATTGATCTGTGCAGAGTTTGTCAGAACAACGGGGACTATTTAAAAGAAAACACATATACGTGCAACACCGAACATCATTAAAACTTTAATATGTGTGAAGAATCGCAATGCAAAATGATAATTATGTTTGCTATAAACACAAGTGCTGCATCCACTTTAATTATATCAGGGACGTCTTAGGCTGATGAGTCCGTTATATAACACACTTAAGAAGCAGCAGCTGTAAGAAGTTGGAAATGAATGTGCTATTGTAGTTTGAGCACAAATGCAACAAAACCATCCCCAGTGATGCACATACACCTCCAACTCTCTAAAGGGAATAAAGGGAATGCGTCATCAGTAACACAATAGGCAATTTTCTGAAGTTTTTAAGGAAGACATAATATTTTAGGAATTTTGGATGTTTATCCTAATTTTCAATCTTACTATCTAAATTATAAAATAATTTGCACAGGTCACAGTGCATGCTCAGATACCTTTGTCATTCATGTCAATGGGGCAGCTCCAATCTTCCAGTACTTATCAGCTGCTGTATGTCCTGCAGAAAGTGGTGTATTCTTTCCAGTCTTAAAGAGCAAAATAGGTTTTCTATGGGGATTTACTAATGCTCTGGACAGTTCCTGACATGAACAGAGGTGGCAGCAGAGAACACTGTGTCAGACTGGAAAGAATACACCAAGTCCTGCAGGACATACAGCAGCTGATAAGTACTGGATGACATGATTTTTTTTTTTTTATTACATGTAAATGACAAATATCTGGCACTTGCTGGTACCAGTTGATTTGAAAAATAAAAAAAATGTATGGTTAACTACCCCTTTAATAGGTGCCCATAGGTTTTGAACAAGGCCCTTAGACTATTCACTAAATATGTCCCAATAGAGCAAAGGATAGAAAGTCTTTTCAGCTG